>NC_056740.1:321926428-322006428 GCF_019279795.1 Protopterus annectens | reverse complement strand
TGGTATTTGTGCTAGCATTTTCTATAAGGCAATTGCTTTTTTTATATAATTCCTACTCTATTTGCATAGCCCCCAAGACAGGATTCCCATTTAGTCTATTTGGGTAATAGATATATAAATATATGTTGACACCATGTACTCTTTTATATTAATATTATGAAGTTTTATACTCCATATCATTGAAGTAGTAAATAAACTCTATGTGCTTCATGATTTACATGCAAAAATCCTTTTTCCAAAATACAAGGCCATTTCACTGTTATTTTTTTCTTGTACTTTTATTTAGGATTTCATATACAAAGGCACCAATATACTATTAGTAAAATACTTTAGAGCCCACTTAAGAACACTTAAGAACACAAACTCCCCTTGAGTACCTTGTTCCCCATTGGCCCTTTTTTTTTTCAATTATAAAGGAATTCCCAATACTATTCTAGCATGCCCAAAGGTCAGTTGTCAATCTCCTCTCCGGTCCAGCTGGTGAATCTGGGAATCTTGAGGCAATGTTACAACTGCCTCATGTACACAGACAACCCTCTCCTCCTCCCAACAAATTCAAACACATGTGAGAGATGCAACCATATAACCAAACTGGAGGCTAAGCTCTCTCAACTCAGTACTGGCAAAACCTGTCAGGAGGAGAAGGAAACCACACTCAGTACAATTCCAGTCTCACATAGACCTACCACAACAGCAAACCAAACACATAAACACACAAAAACATACTCGGAGGCTCTAAATAAAAATTTGCCTAAGCCGCAGAGACCTCCAAAGCACACACCCAAGCAACCGCTACCCCAAAACAAAACACGTGCAACACATAGCTCACAAAGCCAGTGTGCCGAACAGTCACTGCCCTTAACGCTAAACAACACACCTGATACACTTGTAATAGGTGACTCTATCGTCAGGCACACTGATGTCCCACTCACCAGGCTGAACAAGGAGAAGGTCATGGTGAGCTGCCTGTCGGGCGCTAGGATCAGCCACATAACACAAGCACTCAGGTCACTCCAAGGCAAGTACAAATATGACTCAGTCATTATCCATGCTGGTGTGAATGACCAGAGACGTACCTCCCTGGACTACATGAAAAGAGACATAGAGGCACTCTCTGAGCATGTGGCCCAGGCCGGTATGACCCTGACCATGAGTAGCATCTTACCCTCACCAAGAATGATGCCACAATATGAAGACAAGATGATCAATTTCAACAATTGGCTTAAGTATTGGTGCCATTCAAAGGGGATCCAATGCCTGTCAGCCTGGGATGACATGCTCAACAAGCCACGATGCTTCGCTAGGGACGGCTTGCACCTGTCACCCCTGGGCTTTTGGATATTGGCAAAGGCTCTTGTACCCCCATAGTGCCTTTTTTAGGCAAGGCTCAAAAGACAAACCCACCTCCATAGGTATCACAAGGGATAAGAAACTAAGAGTAATGCTACTCAATGCCAGAAGTCTAAACCTCAAGATGCATGCACTCAAAACTCTCATTAGCATGGAGAACATCGATATCTGTGCAGTAACAGAAACCTGGTTCAAGGCTCCCGAGAGCACCCCAGCACTACCAGGTTATACCTCATACCATGCTTTTCAGCCCCAAAACTTGGACCGAACCAGAAAAGGAGGGGGAGTATCAATATTCATCAAAGATACCCACCCCTCCAGGTTGATGGCACAGCACAAAGCATCAGAGACTATCCATGTGCAACTAACAGTGGGTAAAACTGCCTTCCAGTTTATAGCCTGCTACAGACCACCCTCCTAAACCCAGGAACCCCACTCGGCCTTCCTGAGAACACTGGAAAATATGAAGGTCTCTCCAAACACCATTATATTGGGCGACTTCAACTACCCAAACATAGACTGGGAGCATTACTCTAGCTCCAACACCCTAGCTCAAAGTTTCCTAGAATTTATAAACTCAAATGCTATGGAGCAACTTGTTACCACTCCCACAAGAGGGGAAAACATACTGGACCTGATCATCACCAACATGGGGACTCTATGCTCCAGACCAGAAGTGTATCCCTCACTGGTAAGATCAGACCATAAACTAATCTCACTGGATATTCACATCCCGACCCCACCCCCTGCATAGAAAACCAGAGTGAAAAATTTCTCTAAAGCAAATTTCACACTCCTCAAAACCGAGATGGAATCCTTCAAAGCCCCCGGGCCTGTGGAAAATATGGCCCAGACAGCAGAATCCTTTATAAACGCATTCTATGAACACCTTCAGGAATGCATGGATCATGCAATCCCAAATAAAACCAAAACCCAATCCTCCAAAGGCAGACGTCCTGTCTGGTGGACCCCAGCCATAAACAAACTATACAATAGAAGGAGGAAGCTACTACATGATAGAGCAAAATCCCAAAAAGGGAAGGCATCTCTGATCAGTGTTAGCAAAAAACTACGGGCACTCATAAAATCATCTAAGGCCAGCTTCGAGAGAAAAATTGCACAGGACACTAAGGATAATCACAAGGCTTTCTTTAGTTATGTTAGGAACCTGGGTGGAAATTCCCAGATATGCTCAGAATTAGTCCAAAATGACAAAAAATACACCAAACCCACAGACATTGCCAACATCCTAGCTGACAGGTTCAATGCAACCCCCCCCCCCCCACCAAAAGGGCAAATATCTATCCCAGTGCTGCCTTCCTGACATCTCAGATGCTCAGGTAAGAGCTGCCCTCTCCAAATCAAAAAACACAGCATCAATGGGACTAGACAGTGTCCCGGGCTGTGTCCTACATGAACTCTAAGAAGAGCTAAACCCAAACATAAAACTACTGTTCGATCTCAGCCTTACCACAGGATATGTACCCAAAGAGTGGCGTACAGCAACAGTGGTCCCTCTCCACAAAGGTGGTGCCTCAGTGGATCCTGGAAACTATCGCCCTATAAGCCTGACTAGCTTGGTCTGCAAAGCTATGGAAAGGATCATCATGGACCTCATAAAAAAAGATATTGGGGACCTACAGACACTGGATCCTACCCAGTTCGGCTTTGTTAAGGGCAGATCCTGCCTCTTAAACCTGGTCAATTTCTTTGAAACAGTCACCAAGGCCATTGACGAGGGGAAGGTGGTCCACACAGTCTACCTGGACCTCGCATAAGCCTTCGATACAATACCATACTCGGGCATTATAGATAAGCTCACCAGCTTAAATATAAACCCCTATGTCACTAGATGGGTTGTAAACTGGCTCAAGGACAGAACCCACATGGTTAGAATTGCTGGAGCCATGTCAGGCTCCAAGCCATTTACAAGTGGCATCCCACAAGGCTCAGTCCTGGGACCTCTCCTGTTTGGTATATATTTCTCGGAGGTACAGGCAAACACGGAAGGACTGTGGCTGACCAAGTTCGCAGATGACTGCAAACTGGGTGCTATAATTGACTCTCCAGCCGACACAAGCATTCTCCAAAAGGGCCTCATAGAAACAGACAACTGGTGCCAGAGCCATGGCCTTAAGCTAAATGCCAAAAAGTGTATAGTCATCCCCTTTGGCAAAAACAAAGTGCCCACAAATTACCACATAGGTGGTAATCCATTAAGTAGAGAAGAAGTAATTAGGGAACTGGGGACCCAAGTTGATAGTAATCTCTCATTTGACAACCACGTGGCCAAAGTGGTTAGAAAAACATTTTATATAGCCCACCTAATCATGAAGGGATTCACATCTAAATCAGGGGAGGTCATCGTGCCTCTTTACTCATCCCTCATCAGACCCATAATTGAGTACAATGCCCCTTTTGGGATGTACCTTACCAGACACCTGCAGCAACTGGAAAGACCCCAAAAGTACCTCACCAAGAGGATCAAAGGGCTCAAACAGATGCCATATGCTGCCTGGTTAAAGAAACTCCAGCTCTACTCAGTGGCATACCGTCTGTCCAGAGGCGATCTGTGCCTGATGTATAAAGCCATGTCCAACCCGGAATTAATGGACATGCTGCACCTCAGAAAATCCAAATCCCATCGAGCTACCCGCTCGAGAGACTTGAACCTCAGCACTGAAATAAATAGGACATGCTGGAGGGACAGATTCATAACCCAGAGGCTCCCTTCACTCTGGAATAAAATCCCAGTTCAGGTTAGGCAGACCCTCATTGACTCTCTTCAAGAGGAATCTTGATGAGTGGATGGGGGATCATAGGTTTACCCTGGGTATCACTTCTGTGTCACTGTTAGACAGAGGCACAGTATACTAACCTCAAAAAAGGGCATAGCAAAATTAATTTTAAAATGGATGGCGAAAGCCAAACACACTGTGGCTAGGCTTATAAATGCCCTAGGGCAGATAGCCTAGTATGAACCTATGAACCTAAATCAAGACGTTCCAGTCCTATTGCTGACTTTTTCAATAATCTACCACATTTTACTATTGGATTAATGATCTGCTCTAATACTTATTTTATACTAGCAACATTAATAAGGGTATTCACTTCAGATATTCTCTCAGCCTGTTTGAAATTCAGGTTAAATCTTCTTATCCCATCCTCCCTTGCTTTTGACTATGACTCTGTATAAATTGTTCATTATACACTTTTCAACACATCTCCCACCTGGAAAATATACATTTCTTAAATTTACCAGTCTTTTTCAGACATATTTATTTTCTGAAACATTTCTTTTACTTCTGATCACCTTTCTTCTTCTGTATCAGCAAAGTAAGATCCTATTCGTTCTGATTTGTTAAAAGCAATTCTTGACTGCTTTTCTGAATCTTTCTACTCTTATTTTATTCCTCTTTCAAAGAATATAGGAAGTTTCCTCTTTTATCATGCTCATTTTATATTTATGTTTTTAATATAGTAAGACATTGGCATTGCGTGGTTTAGTTTTACTCTCGTACAGATATTGCACTTTCACGCTGAAGTAAGAAGTAGGGCTAATAGTCTATTCGTCATTCTATGATTTCTCAGTAGCTGAGCAGGTGACAATTACATACCTTGCAAGGGATTGGTTTTATATTCTGATGCAAATTTAGTGCCTCTATATAAAAATCACTGTTAACACTCTATGCTTTTACCGCTGGGTTTTTCATAGTCTGCTCTGTCTGACTACTATACACTAGCTCAATCAGGTTAGCATCTACATACTGAAAGTCTATTTTTTTCTGAAAATATATTAAATTTTCGACTTGCATATTATAGGCCATTATCTGAGAACACAGAATAAACTACATTAAGGGCTAAAATATTACCAACACATGTACACAGTCTGTGAAAAGATACACCACATATTCTGTGAAATGAAATCTAGTCTATCTTTATTCCTTTGTCCTTCTCATATTGTAAAAGAAATCACCTGTTCTCAAGGATTATTGCCACAATACATATTCCACAAAGGACAGTCTTTTATTCCTCACTTATTGTTGGCAGGTCACCAGTGAAACACTCTCTGTGTGCTTTTCAGTTTCCTAATGTGACCCGTACTCTCTGTGTGCTTTTCAGTTTCCTAATGTGACCCGTATTCTTAGCTGCACTGCTTTCCTTCACTTATGACACACTGTTACATTCTTTGTGTTAAACCTTATAACTTGTATACAGATTGCTTCATATTTAAATAAAACTGGATTGTATATCTTTCCTTACAAAGAGTTTTGATGTATAGACTTTCATTGTTACATCTTGAAATTTTACTGTCTCAAGAATCTGCATTTCAAACATTCATTATAAAAGCCTACACACACACACACACACACACACACACACACACACACACACACACACACACACACACACACACACACACACACACACACACACACACACACACACACACATACACACACACACACACACACACACACACACACACACACACACACACACACACACGCACACACACGCACACACACACACACACACACACACACACACACACACACACACACACACAATATGTGTACCAATATAGTCTATATACTGCTACCACTTTAAATCAGTCTGCATTTGTTAAAAATAGATGATGGTGAATGTCAGCTCATTAAGTGTTCTTGTGGTGTATGAAATGTATTTGCATGCAGGTCAGTGAGGCTTTGCCAGTTATGGTTAGAGTAAGGACTAGGTAAGGGGAGAAATTTAGTGGTGTTTGTTGTTTCCGGGGTAGGGTTAGAGTAAAGGCTAAGTAAGTTAGTAGTTTTAGTGTCTTGCATGTG
The DNA here is from genome assembly GCF_019279795.1 of Protopterus annectens. Classification (NCBI taxonomy): domain Eukaryota; kingdom Metazoa; phylum Chordata; order Ceratodontiformes; family Protopteridae; genus Protopterus; species Protopterus annectens. The sequence continues at coordinate 322,000,249 of NC_056740.1, read as the reverse complement.
TGACGGGTAATGTGTCTTAAATATGTGCATTTGTCTGTCGTGTATAGAGGTGTTATTAGGGAAAGGGATTTTGGTAAGGTGGTGTGCATGGCTGGGGTTATGGGGAGTGGCATGGTTAAGTTTAGGGTTAGCACACATTAGTAAAGGTGTACATGGGAAAAGTCAAACTTTCCTGGGCATCCTTACTCACGTGTGCTAACACTAACCATGCTGGTATCCCTAATCTATGCCCTACACATCACCTGCACAAAAGCCGTTTTTTTCTAACAATGCCACTATTAGATTTTTTTTTGGGGGGGGGGGGGTTCAGCCTTTTTTTAAATTTTTGTTAGTTTGGCAGTGCAGAAATTAATGTAGTGTGCATAACATTTATGTGCATGCACAGTGTACATGTGTGTGTTTGCAGTCACGTAAGTGAAAGAGTGCATTTTTTACAATACTTATCTCAACTTCCCTTACATATAATACACTTCTGTAATTTTCAAGGTATTTATTTATTTATTTAGCGTTTGTTTACCAGGAATGTCTGACAAACCAGAAGTGTATCCCTCACTGGTAAGACCAGACCATAAACTAATCTCACTGAATATTCACATCCCGATCCCACCCCCTGCCCAGAAAACCACAGTGAAAAACTTCTCTAAAGCAAATTTCACACTCCTCAAAACCGAGGTGGAATCCTTCAAAGCCCCCGAGCCTGTGGAAAATATGGCCCAGACCACAGAATCCTTTATAAACGCATTCTATGAACACCTTCAGGAATGCATGGATCATGCAATCCCAAATAAAACCAAGACCCAATCCTCCAAAGGCAGACGTCCTGCCTGGTGGACCCCAGCCATAAACAAACTATACAATAGAAGGAGGAAGCTACTACATGACACAGCAAAATCCCAAAAAGGTAAGGCATCTCTGATCAGTATTAGCAAAAAACTATGGGCACTCATAAAATCGTCTAAGGCCAGCTTCGAGAGAAAAATTGCACAGGACACTAAGGATAATCACAAGGCTTTCTTTAGTTATGTTAGGAACCTGGGTGGGAATTCTCAGATATGCTCAGAATTAGTCCAAAATGACAAAACATACATTGAACTGACAGACATTGCCAACATCCTAGCTGACAGGTTCAGCACAAACTTCTCACCCCCTTCCCCACCAAAAGGGCAAATATCTATCCCAGCAGAGTGCTGCCCCCCTGACATCTCAGATGCTCAGGTAAGAGCTGCCCTCTCCAAAGCAAAAAACATAGCATCAATGGGACCAGACGGTGTCCCGGGCTGCGTCCTACATGAACTCCAAGAAGAGCTAAACCCAAACATAAAACTACTGTTCAGTCTCAGCCTTACTACAGGATATGTACCCAAAGAGTGGCGTACAGCAACAGTGGTCTCTCTCCACAAAGGTGGTGCCTCAACGGATCCTGGAAACTATCGCCCCATAAGCCTGACTAGCTTGGTCTGCAAAGCTATGGAAAGGATCATCATGGACTTCATAAATAAAGATATTGGGGACCAACAGACACTGGATCCTACCCAGTTTGGCTTTGTTAAGGGCAGATCCTGCCTCTTAAATCTGGTTGATTTCTTTGAAACAGTCACCAAGGCCATTGACGAGGGGAAGGTGGTCCACACAGCCTACCTGGACCTCGCAAAAGCCTTCAATACAATACCCCACTCGGGCATTATAGATAAGCTCACCAGCTTAAATATAAACCCCTATGTCACTAGATGGGTTGCAAACTGGCTCAAGGACAGAACCCACATGGTTAGAATTGCTGGAGCCATGTCAGACTCCAAACCATTTACAAGTGGCGTCCCACAAGGCTCAGTCCTGGGACCTCTCTTGTTTGGTATATATTTCTCGAAGGTACAGGCCAACAGAGAAGGACTGTGGCTGACCAAGTTCGCAGATGACTGCAAACTGGGTGCCATAACCAACTCTACAGCTGACACAAGCATCTTCCAAAAGGGCCTCATAGAAACAGACAACTGGCGCCAGAGCCATCGCCTCAAGCTAAATGCCAAAAAGGGTATAGTCATCCCCTTTGGTAAAAGCAAAGTGCCCACAAATTACCACATAGGTGGTAATCCATTAAGTAGAGAAGAAGTAATTAGGGACCTGGGGACCCAAGTTGATAGCAATCTCTCATTTGGCAACCACATGGCCAAAGTGGTTAGAAAAACATTTTATATAGCCCACTTAATCATGAAGGGATTCACATCTAGATCAGGGGAGGTCATCGTGCCTCTTTACTCATCCCTCATCAGGCCCATAATTGAGTACAATGCCCCTTTTGGGATGTACCTTACCAGACACCTGCAGCAACTGGAAAGACCCCAAAAGTACCTCACCAAGAGGCTCAAAGGGCTCAAACAGATGCCATATGCTGCCTGGTTAAAGAAACTCCAGCTCTACTCAGTGGCATACCGCCTGCTCAGAGGCGATCTGTGCCTGACGTATAAAGCCATGTCCAACCCAGAATTAATGGACATGCTGCACCTCAGAAAATCCAAATCACATCGAGCTACACGCTCAAGAGACTTGAACCTCAGCACTGAAATAAATAGGACATGCTGGAGGGACAGATTCATAACCCAGGGGCTCCCTTCACTCTGGAATAAAATCCCAGTCCAGGTTAGGCAGAGTCTCTCATTGACTCTCTTCAAGAGGAATCTTGATGAGTGGATGGGAGATTGTAGGTTTACCCCGGGTATCACTTCTGTGTCACTGTTAGACAGAGGCACAGTATACTAACCTCAAAAAAGGGAATAGCAAAATTAATTTAAAATAGGTGGCGAAAGCCAAACAAGCTCTGGCTAGGCTTATAAATGCCCTAGGGCAGATAGCCTAGTATGAACCTATGAACCTATGAACCTATGGAGGAGTTGTCCTTTTTCAGTGGAGGCCCAGGGAGATAAGCTCCACAAAAAACATGGCAAAAACAATGTTGGTACAAAGTTTTGTTATACAAAAGGACAAGTTGTTAGATTAGCTCTAGAGGTAAAACTCACATATAAGATTTTGTATAATTTCAGTATTGTATTTTTGGAACAATACAGAGTATAGTGTAACAACAATCAGAAGGATAAGCATTTAGAATAGATATAGAGGTAGAAATCACATATATCAGTTTTTATAATTTCAGTAACACACTTTTTATAACAACAGCCTTCTTAGTCCTTAAATATACATTGTAAAATGTAACAGCAAACTTAGTCCCTTGTTTTGAGGGGAACAGATATGAAATAAGAATTCAGTGGAGGAAGGTGTTTTGTAGTGATCTTTACCAGATCAAGGCTGATTAGCTAAAAGGTTAAGTGTTGTTATTATGTATTGTATCTTATGTATTAAAAAAGAATCTGTAATTTTTCCTTTACACAGTTTTACTCATATATGTTGACTTTCAGCTGAGGGTATTCCCTCAAGATTGCTGTATTTCTTCATAAAATGTATTTTCTTCAGTCAAGTTTCTTCCTACTGCATAAATCATGTCCTAGGGCTGTACAACTGACCTTGAGTATTATTTGGATGGTAGTTATACTGATCAAGTTAAAATGAACATCTATTTTAGGTAATAAAAGAACATGATAAGCAAAGGAGTGTGATTGTTTACTGTACCATGTGTAAAACAAGATTTGTGTTTGCTTAAAACAAAGATATTATCATCACAGTGTAAAGTATATAGTGCGTGAATGCTTTAGTAGAAGTTCAAATAACATGTTTGTGTGTGTGTGTGTGTGTGTGTGTGTGTGTGTGTGTGTGTGTGTGTGTGTGTGTGTGTGTGTGTGTGCGTGTGTTGCCAGTCCATAGCAAACAAAGCCTTAGGCTGGGTACAGAAACTAGTACAAACTGTTCCCTTGATTTTGAATACTCCCAATAAATATGCAGCTGGAAATACATTCTTCTGATGTTTCTCGGGTTTTATTTTAATTCTTCTCTGTAGTCTTGTACGCATTATGAAATCTCTTCTGTTAATCCTGGCTACATTTTTTTGTAATATGTATGCAAAAACATTTATGCAGAAAGCATATACATTAAAACACACCAGTAATATATGGTAACATATCTTTTAAATTATATAACAAGCATGTTCGGGTGACCACGTATCACCATTCAACAAAATATGTACACAAGTGCTGATTCCGCTTCTGAGTTTGTCATGTTAGAATTAAAATACTCAGTTCTCAACTATATCATATTTCATTTATTCATAAAAGACAGTATTATATGCTGCATTTTATTTATTAAAAAATGAGTGTTGTAGTTGCTTTTATTTGCACAAGAATATATGTTGAGGTACAAGTAATTTATACTGTTCTCTAGTGATTTATTGTTTCAGAAAGCACTACCCTTTCAGGATCATGCCAACTCAACATCTTACGGCCACCTTAGTCATTCTGTGCTGAGGTAGGTTCCTATAGTTTCTCAATTATTTTACCTGCACCTGACTGCCCAATAAGACTCGTGGCTTAGGCAAGGTTCCTTTACAGATGACCAGGGATAAATTCCTCCTGCATGAGTATCCCAAAGAAAAAAATGTGAAGAACATACTTTTGAACTCTATTTTCCACAGGAAATAATTGTGAATGTAATTTCTAAATGTGCACAGGCAATGATTCAGTTCTCTGGGGAGATTTCTCCCTTTCTCAAATTGGTGCACCTTTGGAGAAGGCATACATAAATTCAGACCACCTTCTGTATTTCGGGCATTATTTTTCACAGTTTCTTATCCTCAGGGTTGTGGAAAACAATATTTTATAGTAGAACCCCTATGCAATCAGTTGTATGTTGACAGTTCGATATCAGTCTGGTTACTACGAGCTCTGTGGCCACTCATCTCTTTCACTTACCATGTTTTCTGCCATACCCATACACATAATTGTTGAGTGCAGAACTTTAAACTTTCAATGCACTAATGTTGCTCCACTTGTGATATTCTCATCAGAGCCAGTTCTGAACCAATGATGGTCCACTTTAGGCTTCACATAGTCTGACCAAAGTGGTGGTACCACCGAAATGGCAAATCTTAACTATGTTTCTCTCCTTTACAGCATCCACTTTATACTATTTATTTCCTTGTCTCAACTGATGTTCATCTAAATTCAGGACCACAAATTACTGATGTTGGTCTTGAGCTTACAAAGGACAACCAGTTGAAGGCTCCTGGGATGAAGTTTGTTCATATTAGTGGAAGAAGCCTGAGAAGTAAAATGTACACCTTACATTGATCAACAAGATATTCTCTCAAGTCTCAGAACCCTGGTTAAAGCACACTGATCTCTCATTGTGGGGACGATATTCACAGAGCTGAGTAAAGTCCAAGTGAGCAGGATAAATTGCAATATTATATAAAGAGATGCTTGTTTCATTCTTTTTGGAAGCTCAGGACCTATATTCCATGCATCATGAGTTATCCTGGCTTATATATAGATCAACAAGGTCAAATGTCTTTCCACGGCAGGCATATATATTTCACTTGAGATTGCTGATTCCATTGCAAAAGGAGACTGTACCTGGATTCTGATAAAGGTCAGTTCAGAATTTGTCATTTTGGAAGATATTAATATTGATGTCAACGGTCCTTTGGCTGCATCACACAGTCTAAGTCCCTGGGCTCTACCTGATGATAATTGTTACAACCTGGACTGACAGCAACTCTTGTTGTGACACTGCTTTTCAATGGGTCATTCCCAATGTTCCTCAAAGAACTGTGCTACCTGTAGTTGTGGCATAATCAATAATTACCTGCCAGCTTTTGTAGTATGGAATCATATTAAAATGCACTGGAGGCAGAGAATATGCATCTTTAGGATTTCAGAAATGTGACCCTTCCAACTGTAACCACATTCTGAGTTTCACCAAGTGGTCTGTCTTCTTTAGACTTCCACTAAATGAGGTCATGGCAAATTTTCACTCTGTCTCAGCCTCCTAAGTAGCATGGCTCCATTATGGAAGTGAAGTCTTAGGACAGTTGGTCTGTCTTGCATTATATCCAAAATAAAGGTGTTTCTGAGCTGCTTATCATTCAGGAAGGTAAGTAACAGGATCAAGACAGTTATTATGTAATATAAAAGAACATACTGTCTTGAATCACAATTCCCACTCAACAATAACCTGAAAAGCTTCTGAGAGCTATTTGCACAGCTTTTTCATGACTCATAATCAAGTCATCTTTTCAGTAATTCAGATTATTTCATCCTGCTAATCAAAGCTATTTATGATTGCCAATGAACTCAGTTCCTGTAAGTATACTGTGCAACCATATAATTAAGCTTAAATTAGGGCCCCTTCCATTCATAATCTTCTACCTGAAAATCTGAAAACTGTAGTCAGGTTTACTGCTTATGCAATTTTGCTTTTCATCAACTACTCTGTCAAAGAACATTTTGTCCCTACTGTTTGTAAGGAGGCAGCAATTGCACAAAGATGACCCTTTTGTTACTTTGAACAATTGCTTTCCCAATATTCTTGTGTCCTCCTCTCTAAAATCCTAGGAGAATGAATGCACTCCCACCTTATGCATCACTCCACCACCACAATTGTGATATATGGGAGCAGAGCAGAGCTTTACACAAAGCACAATATACACACTACCCTTCTGCAAGTGGATGATTACATTAGTTGCTATCAGAGTTAAGACAAGTACTAGTGATGGATTATAATAAGGGAGGTACAGCCTGCGACCTGGAGCCCTCAGGTCTAGGGGGCTCATAGTTCACTACCCAGATTACTACCTCAGGCTGTTGTTATGTTTAGCACCGATTACACAACTGCGTTTTTATCACTGAGAGTGTGTATTTGATTAAAGCATGTAAATGCTGCTGTGTGTGTGTGTGTTACAATTTACTCCATTTGCACGTACACAGCTCTGGACAGTAACTTAAAAATTAGTAGCACAACAGATTTATATAAACATGCATTTTATGAGCAGTAAGAAGCAGGAAACTTTAATGTCTGACATTAGACCAAATGTAAATCTAAGTGTTTTACCAAAAAATAATAAAGTTTATGAGGGGCAGGGCAAAAGATGTCAACAAAATCAGGGGCATTCTGTGAAATTCTATGCAGCTGAGACGTTTGACCACAACTAACTTATTCTTTTTTAGCACAGCAGTGTAAGACTTCCTGATATTATTTTGTGTTCCATTTCAATGTACCATCTCTGGAAGTCAAAACTTTGCAAGTGCTTCCACTAAGGCAAAACAGCATGCCCAATACACTAACCATAGGAGATTCGATAGTGAGGCACACTGATGTCCCACTCACTAAGCAAAATAAGGAGAAGGTAACAGTCAGCTGTCTGTTGGGTGCCAGGATCCAACACATAACACACACACTCTGGTCACTCCACAACAAGTACAAGTATGACTCTGTAATTGTCCATGTGGGTGTGAATGACCTGAGACATACCTCCCTGGACTACATGAAACGAGACATGGAGGAGCTCTCAGATTATGTGGCACAGGCAGGTATGACCCTAGCCCTGAGCAGCATCCTACCATCACCCAGAATGATACCGCAGTACAAGCAGAAAATGATTGGTTAAGTTTCTGGTGTCATTCTAAGGGGATCCAGTATCTGTCTGCTTGGGAAGAAATGACTGACAGACCTCAATGTTTTACGAGAGATGGCCTGCATCTGTCACCCCTGGGTTTTCAGATACTGGCCAAGGCTCTTGCCACCCCTACAGTGCCTTTTTTAGGATATGTTCCAAAGACCAAAGTACCTCCATAACAGTTATAAATAAATGCAATCTGTGGGTCATGCTGCTCAATTTTAGGAGTCTAAATCTCAAGATGCACTCGCTCGGAGCCCTCATCAAAATGGAGAACATCGACATCTGTGCTGTAACAGAGACCTGGTTTAAAGCAGCAGAATGCACCCCTGTGCTACCAGGCTATAATGCATTCTACACCTTTAGACCCCAAAACTTGGACCGAAGCTCCAAAGGCTGTGGTGTCACCATATTCATTAAGGATATGCACACCTCTATACTAGTAGCACAGCATAATGCATCGGAGATACTTCAAGTACAACTAACATTGGGCAAGACAGCGATTCAGGTTGTAGTCTGCTATAGATCTCCAACCATGTCTCAAGGCTCTCATTCCATGTTCCTAAGCACCTTGGAAAATATTAAGGTCCAACCCAACACCCTCATACTGGGTGACTTTAACTATCCTTCCATTAACTGGGAAAACTATTATTGCACCAATACACTTGCTCAACATTTCCTGAAATTCATTAATTCCAATGCCCTGGACCAGCTCATTCTTATCCCCACTAGATGGTGAAATATCCTTGTCCTAGTTATTACCAACATGGGAGATCGCTGCTCTACACCAATAGTCAATTCCTCCCTGGTTAGATCTAACAACAAGCTAATCCCCATGGAAATCTACATCCCACCCACACCCCTCACAAATGTAACCACCATGAAAAACTTCTCCAAAGCTAACTTTGGCTCCTAAAAACACAGGTGGCTAACTTCCCTGCACTCATGCAAATGGAGAATAGTTACATGACTGCTGAATCATACACCAGTGCACTGTATGAACACATACATAAATGCAAGGAACTAGCCATACCCAACAAGATGCTCTCCTCTAAGAAAAGGAAGCCAATCTGGTGGTCCCCTGCCATTAACAAACTCTACAACAAAAGGAAGAAACTGTTGCAGAAAAAGGTGAAGACCCAAGACTGAAAAACCTCCCTCATTAGTCTGAACAAAAAGTTGAGATCCTTCTTAAAATCCTCTAAAGCTAGCTATGAAGGCAGAATCGCAGCAGATACTGAAGACAACCACAAGGCCTTCTATAGCTATGTCAGAAATCACCATGGCAATACCGAGATTTGGTCTGAGCTACTGCACAATGGTACCTCCTATACTGGGCCAACAGATATTGCCAATATACTGGTCGACAGATTCAGTGCCAACTTTACCCCTCTTCCATCCCCCAAAGGACAAATTACCATACCGGAAGAATACCAGGCAACCAGCATTACTGCTGCACAGGTTAAAGCTGCATTGTTGTAGGCCACGAATACAGCTTCCATGTGACCTGAAAATATCCACGGCTGTGTTCTACATGAATTACAAAGTGAACTGGCACCACACCTGTGTGCTCTGTTCAATCACAGTTCTACATGAATTACAAAGTGAACTGGCACCACACCTGTGTGCTCTGTTCAATCACAGCCTCACCTCAGGCTTTGTCCCTTTCGAATAGTGCACTGCTACAGTCATCCCTCTCCATAAAGCGGGGGAGTGACTACAGATCCTGGAAACTATAGCCCCATCAGCCTGACGAGTCTGATATGTAAGGCTAGGGAGCACATCATCATGGACCTAATTAATAAGGATATAGGGAATCTCCAAACTCTGGACCCAACGCAGTTTAGTTTTGTGAAAGGCAGATCATGCCTGCTCAACCTGGTGGACTTCTTTGAGTCAGTCACCAGAGCTGTGGATGAGGGCAAGGTGATTCCTATAATCTACCTTCATCTGGCCAAGGCCTTTGATACAATTCCCCACTCATGAATTATAGATAGACTCACCAAACTAGGCATCAACCCCTATATCACTAGATGGTTTGCAAATTGGCTCACAGATAGATCCCACAGTGTCAAAGTAGCAGACTCCAAGTCAGACTGCTAACCAGTCACAAGTGGAGTCCCACAAGGGTCAGTCCTGGGTCCTCTCCTGTTTGGCATCTACTTTTCAGAAGTCCAGGCCAACACGGAGAGACTCTGGCTGACCACGTCCACAGACAATTGCAAGCTGGGAGCCATTATTAACTTCTCAAGTGATGCAGACATTCTTCAGAAAGCCCTCACTGAGAGAATCAACTTTTTTCAAAGCCATAGCCTTAAGCTCAATGCCAAGAAATGCATCGTCATCCCCTTTGGGAAAAATTCAGTTCCCACAAATCACCACATCGATTGTAGTCCACTGAACACTGAAGGCATTCTAAGAGATCTGGGGACACAGGTTGACAGTAACCTCTCCTTCAACCACCACATTGCCCTGTGGTCAGAAAGTCCTTCTATGTGGCACATCTCATTACCACGGGTTTTGCATCCAGGAAGAAAGAAGTTATCTTCTCTCTCTACTCTTCCCTCATTAGACCAGTCATCAAGTATAATGCCCCATTCGGCATGTACTTCATTGGACACCTGCAACAACTGGAGAGGCCACAAAAGCACCTCACAAAGAGGATCTTAGGCCTTAATCACATATCCTACATGGACAGACTTAAAATACTCCAGCTTTTCCTCTGTTTCATATCGCCTACTAAGAGGCGATCTCTGCTTGACTTACAAAGCCATGTCTGACCCAGCTCCATTAGAAATGCTGCATCTAAAGAAATCCCAGTCCCTCTGCACCACATGTTCCTGAGACCTCAACCTCATTACCACAATTAACAGAACATGCAGGAGGGACAGGTTCATAACCCAGAGATAGACCATGCTCTGGAATATACTTGCCATACATGTCAAGCAGAGCACCTCACTGGCCGTCTTCTAGAGAAATCTTGATGAGTGGATGGGAAATAGAAAGTTCACCCTGGGAATCAGTCCAGTGGCTCTACTTAATAGAGGCACTGGGAACTAACGCTGGGTGCATGAAGCCAGGGCAATTCTATGGGCTAGGCTTGTAAAGGCTCTAGGGCTATTAGCCTAGTACAGACCTATGAATTTATGAACCTATAGTGGTCTTCCAAATTAGATATCCTAGCAAATAAAAAAAAAACAAAAAAAAAACAAAAAAACAAGGCAGTGCATTCAGTGACTCGTTTAAGTTTCATTGCTTCTGTTATTAATTAAGTCCAAGTCAGAGTTCTTGTGGTATCATTTTTGGATATGATGTTGTCCAGTATTTTGTATTTATGCAAGCGTTCTTTTATATAAAACAATGACATGCCATTTTATATAAGTAGACTCTAAGTTTAACCAATGTTGAGGTATAAGATTGACATTTGATATTTAAAGTTCCTCCAGCATGGATCTGTGCCTATATAAATCTATATGTCTATCTAAATATGTCTAAATCTGATTCATTTTGAATATCTTTGAGCAAGAAATAGAATAAAAAATGTACTAACTAGCAATCACAGAATTACCACTTCAGATTATTTCAACTATAAGGCTACTTTAACCACCACTTCTGTAATCCACCAAATGTGGACAAATGTGAGTCAGGTGAGTCAAGGGATGACAGGCAATAAAATACAGATGTTTTGCATAAACTGATCCATTGATTGAATGGCAATCCATCAAAAATTCAAGGTAGTAAACTGTTTACTGTTTAATTCAAACTGGGTTGTATGGCCCTAATTTTAGAAAGTTTCATAAACAGAACAGAACTGTTAAGTGGTACACATGCACAGAGCATAGCTGGCTCAATTAGCTCCCTAGGCCAGTGTTATGAACCAGTGACCCACCCCCTCAGCTCTTCAAATAAAGAGCAAAAAAAATACTATACTATACCGAGCCAACAGATATTGCCAATATACTGGTCAAAAGATTCAGTCCCAACTTTACCCCTCTTCCCCCCACAAAGGACCAATCACCATACCGGAAGATTGCAAGGCTGCACAGGTTAAAGCTGCATTGTCGAAGGCCAAGAATACAGATTCCATGGGACCTGAAAATATCCATGGCTGTGTTCTGAATGGTGCACTGCTACAGTCATCCCTCTCCATAAAGGGGAAGTGACTTCAGATCCAGGGAACTATAGCCCCATCAACCTGGCGAGTCTGTTATGTAAGGCTATGGAGCACATCATCATGGAACTAATTAATAAGGATACAGGGAACCTCAAAACTCTGGACCCAATGCAATTTAGTTTTGTGAAAGGCAGATCATACCTGCTCAACCTGGTGGACTTCTTTGAGTCAGTTACCAGAGCTGTGGATGAGGGCAAGGTGATTCATGCAGTCTACCTTGATCTGGCTAAGGCCTTTGATACCATTCCCCACTCATAAATTATATATAGACTCACCAAACTAGGCATTAACCCCTATATCACTAGATGGCTTGCAAACTGGCTCAAAGATAGATCCCACAATATCAAAGTAGCAGACTCCAAGTCAGACTGCCAACCAGTTATGACTGGAGTCCCACAAGGGTTGGTCCTGCATCCTCTACTGTTTGGCATCTACTTCTCAAAAATCCAGGCCAAGACGGAGAGACTCTGGCTGACCAAGTTCTCAGACAACTGCAAGCTGGGAGCCATTATTAACTCCCCAGGTGATGCAGACATTCTTCAGAAAGGTCTCACTGAGAGAAATGACTGGTGTCAAAGCCATGATCTTAAGCTCAATGTCAAAAAATGTATCGTCATCCCCTTTGGGAAAAATTCAGTTCCTACAAATTACCACATCAATTGTAGTCCACTGAACACTGAAGGCATTATAAGAGAACTGGGGGCACAGGTTCAAAGTAACCTCTCCTTCAACCACCACATTGCCACTGTGTTCAGAAAGCCCTTCTATATGGCACATCTCATTACCAAGGGTTTTGCATCCAGGAAGAAAGACGTTATCGTCTCTCTCTACTCTTCCTTCATTAGACCAGTCATCGAGTACAATGCCCCATTTGGCATGTACCTCAATAGACACCTTTAACAGCTGGAGAGGCCACAAAAGTACCTCACAAAGTGGATCCAAGGCCTTAAACACATGTCCTACATGGACAGACTCAAAAAACTCCACTTTTCTCTGTCTCATATCACTTACTAAGAGGTAATCTCTGCTTGACTTACAAAGCCATGACTGACTCAGCTCTGTTTGAAATAGTACATCTAAAGAATCCCAATCCCTCTGCACTGCACATTCCAGAGACCTCAACCTCATTACCACAATCAATAGAACATGCAGGAGGGACAGGTGCATAACCCAGAGATAGACCATGCTCTGGAATATACTAGCCATACATGTCAAGCAGAACACCTCACTGGCCCTCTTCAAGGGAAATCTTGAAGAGTGGATGGGAAATAGAAAGTTCACCCTGGGAATCACTCCAGTGGCTCTACTCGATAGTAGCACTGGGAACTAACGCTGGGTGGCACGAAGCCAGGGCAATTCTATGAGCTAGGCTTATAAAGGCTTCAGGGCCATTAGCCTAGTACACACCTATGAACCTATGAACCTATAGTGGTCTTCCAAGTTAGATATCCAAGCAAATAAAAAAAAACAAACAAAAAAAAACAAGGCAGTGCATTAAATGGCATTCAGTGACTTGTTTAACTTTGATTGCTTGTGTTATTAATTAAGTCCAAGTCAGAGTTCTTGTGCTATCCTTTTTGGATATGAAGTCATCCAGTATTTTGTATTTATGTAAGAGTTCTTATATATAGAACAATGACTTGCAATTTTATATAAGTAGACTTAAGTTTAACCAATGTTTATGTATATTATTGACAGTTGATATATAAAGGCCGGGATTCACTAATCCTCTGTGTAAGACTAAATAAATCTTACTCAGAAACTGCAGCCTAAGAGGATGATGTCAGCGCGCCATGCATATTCATGAGGGCGCGCTGACTCAACTGTAAGGCTAACACGGAGCATGCACGAGTGTAGCGGGCATGTCAGACTGCAGAGCAGTCCAAAAATCCACGGCCCTGCAAGTCCCTCAATCTGCAAATGTCAACTGAAATGAGTGAGTCCACTCAAATGTGTACATACACTTCCCCACATTCTAAATCCCAGTACAATTATAAAATGTAAAACATTCCTTTTTTTTATTATTCCCGATATAGCTGCCCGTATTTGTGCGTGTTTGCGCAGGTTTGCCCATTGCTTAGCTACAGTTAGCAGTTTAGCGATCGAAGAGGATAATAAGAAACCTATATGCAAATTAAGCCAAATAGCAATAGTGTTGTGGTAGAGCCTTCACACAAAGAGGAGGCATTCCCGGTTCTATTTTCTGTAGGAAATCGGTATAGAAAAATAATTCCTGACATTTATCTTTTAAATTTTAGTAAAAAGAATTGAAATGGCCCATGTAGTAGTGAACATATATATATATATATATATATATATATATATATATATATATATATATATACATATAAGAAGGTGAATTGATTATGCATACTGATGAATGCATAAGTAACATATCATAAGCAATGTGAAGCACTGCTAAGCAAAGTTTACTAGTATTAAGCACATTTAAGTATAAATGCTCATAGCTTACCACTGCTTTAACTAGCGCAATGGCTTTGCACAGAGCTGCGCATCGCGCCAATAAGCCCAGATAAAACATGTTTGCGCATAGCTGCGCACCACACTAACTAGCATGTCAGGCAGCATCGGGCAACGTCGAACAACGTTGGGCAAAGTTGAGCAAAGTCGGCTAAACACAGCCACACCCCCTAGCCGGTCTGGCCAGTAGTAAAATAAAAAGTAATGACAGGCCTCGAATCCGGGATACTGTGCACCATAATCACAGTACTGAACCACTAAGCCATGACAGCTTTTGATATTCATGCACTGTCAACACACATATACATATTAATGAAAGTTTACCCAGTGCTAAGCAGGTGTGCTTTCAGCTGAGAATTTTCAAAACTGGCCAATCACAAATAAGTGCAGGAAATTAGGCATATTTAAGCTCCATAGGTGGGAATACTTGCCATAACTGGTTGTAGCTCCCATCTGCAGGCAGCATGGCTGGTGTTGGAGAGAGCTCTCGCTTCCGAGCGCAACCATGGGGCATTGAGGAGTCAAAAGTGATGGTTTGGCTCTTCATCCATAATCATGATGCCAGACTTCTGTAGGGCCAGTTCCAGGGCACAGAATACAAAGCAGAAGCCTGGAACCATCTCGCACATGATCTCACCAGTGTGACAGGCATCCCTCGGACTGGTGAGCAGGTCAGACACTACTACTCAGACCTGAAGAGATGCAAGGAGAACCAACTGAACCAGTGGATACAGGAGGCCCGTGGGATGGAAAATGCCCCACTACTGAGTAGGTAGCCATGGAATGAATTATGCAAGAATTGCTATTGTAGTCTATATTATGGATAGGTATGTTTCATTATCACTTCATTTACTTCACAACTGCAGGTGTCTGTGCTGCAAATCAGCAAGCCTATGTAGATAGGCTGCTAAAGCTGCACCACCAGGCAGGTTAGTAATTATTCTGCATGTATTGTTATATAAACTAAGTGAGAGAGCCTGAAAAAGAGTGTTGTAACCCATTAATAAAGGTATAATACGTCTTGAATGAGTCTTCTGCATGCACTGATATAGCAAATAAATGAGAGAGCCTCTAGAAAAGTGTGTAATGTAATTAATAAAGGTATAATTCCTGGGGTGTGTCTGTGTCACTTTCTTTGAAATGTTGTTGTACTCTTGCATTATAGAAATAGTACTGTTGTATTAAGTGCTGTCAACCCACACTTGGGTAGAACCATAGAAAGTGGATGAAGGGAGTGCCAGTAGCTGTTAAGCATATATGCAGTCCTCAACTGTTGGTTCATGGCTGGCATGTATAGGTAAATCTGGCACATGAGTAGCTTGTTATTGTGTTCCCCAGAAATGTCAGTGTGCTGCTAGAAATATAGGGGGCTGTTAAAGCATAATTGATAATGTCACCTGAACACATCCAGATATGTAGATATATAAATATAAATAAAATATATAAATACGTAGAAGTAACATCTGCATCCTGGACAGTTTGTATGTTAGATACAGGTCAGGTATATAAGGAACTAGCAAAACCCATTTCACAATTTAACAGACATTGCCTAGTGTAATAAGACATGTAGGGGATATATACCTATAGTCAATAGGAATGTAGTGCAAACTATAAGTACATATAAGTTGTTAATGGAGGTATCTTTTTACACCCTACTGTATGTGCATAAACAATGCAATTCCACACCTCAATGGGTAGGTGTAATCTCAAAACATTTGTTGGGACATATGTCCTATTGGTTTATAAATATCTGCATTTACTTTGCTGCATGTGCCCTGTTCAAATACCACAATATTGGTGGCCTTTTGCCACCAATCAATCCTGCATGCTGTTGGAATGTCCACTGTTGTTTTATATATGCATGTATTATGCTTGCTGTTCAACCGTTGGAACTATGGTGTGTTGGGTTAATGGGAATATTACTGCATGCTGTTACAACTAATTTGGAATGCTGTCGGCTGTTACTAACCCATATTGTCATTAAATCCTCCTAAACATAGAACGTATGGGAAGGCTGGTCCCAGCGGACCCACCTGTCCTACCTCAGCTAGCGATGGCACCTGGCACCAGTAGGTCCGGTGCCCAGCCCGGGACCTCCTCCTCCTTTGGCCCTGTGCCACTTTTGGGTGGAAGCACTGCAGGAGATGGGGCTCATTCCCCCCTGCAGGCGTATCCAGAGGAGGGCCACCTATTACCCTCCGAACAATCCGAGCTGTGGTGCGTAGGGAGATCGAGCGTTCAGTCACTGATCCTCTACGCCAGCTTGAGGCATGTGTGGTGTGACTCACGGGCAAGCCTGCCCCTCCTATGCAGCTCCCAGCACAGCCACCCTCTGGGCTGTGAAGGTGCAGTGGTGACTGCCCATGGGTGAGGATTTCAGTTCCACTGTTGCCATCTGTGGGCTCATGGGCTTGTGATTTCCAAACATCCTTCCCCGTCAATGTTGTTCACCCACCACATGTGTCATATTCTACCCCTGTATGCGTCTTGTTTGTCTTGTCTGTTGACCTCCCCAACCTACCTCCCCAAATATACCTACTTCCCCTACCCCACATTCCACTCTCACCTGAAAAAAAAAGGGCAATCTTCTCCCAAAAAAAAAAATTACGCCCCATACATAGCTGCCCATTTTGCACACATGTCTGATGGACACATAAACTGATATTTAATTGGAAGTACAACATACTTTGTTGTCCACAGCCCTCTCTCAGGGGTGGAAGGTTTCAAATTTCCCTCCAAATTACTAGCATATGCACAGCTGTTGCTGTTAAAGAAATGGGCAGCTATGGACCTTCCCTACACCCATCCTGCACATCCCGAGCTGTTTTCCCAACTATCTTTCCCTCTCCGTGCCCCTTTTTCACCACTTTCCTATCTCCCCATTTTCTTTTCTTTCAAAGAAATGAGCGTGGGGGTTAGCGGGTTTGCGCGAGTGTGAGCTTGTGTGCGCTTAGCTAAGTATTGCTAAGCTTCATGCAAACCCGTGCAAACCCGCTTACAACTGCTTAAAAGTGCCTTAGTCACCCTGTATGTGAGGGCCCTTGTTCTGCTCAGCAGCAAAATAAAACACCACTGTCAATCTTGAACCCCGGACCTTGGACACACTAGATTGCATGAAGTACCACTATGCCACAGTAGATATATAGCAGGTGGTTGCTGAAATATATATAAATATATATATATATATATATATATATATATATATATATATATATATATATATTTATAATGCATCAGAATGAGTGAATGTAAAGGAAAGATAGGAATGCCATAACACAAAACCTGTTCTGTAGAACTTTGCCAGCAGTTGTTGTGGAATTGCATTACATGACTGTGATAACAGAACCAGCCATTCTAGCAGTAAATAATGTTACAGCAGCACTTTACAACCCCCACACAGTATAATAGCAGGACAATCCCCACCCAAATGTACAAAATACCTGTGTGTTTAGGGTCCAGCAAGGATGTAGGTAGGCATACTCAGTACTGGAATTGTCCAGTTTTCATGAGCATCCTGTGCTAATGTCAACAATAAAAAAGCACCAACTGTGCAGAAGTGAGTACATTAATATTCACAGTATAGCAGTTCACAAACAGTTCATGTGCCAAATGAATACATCTCAATAACTATGTATGTATGTCAGCTAAATGTATAAGTAGAAAAGAAACTACATACTCCCATGTATCTTGTATTAGCATTTGTAGGGGTGAGTACAATTCTACACTGACAACTGTGTACTGGAAGTGGCATCATTCAGGTCTGAGTACAACACTCAAATCACTGGCTACACCCCTAGCTTCAGATATAAGAAGTATACCAACCTTCTGACATACACAACGGTGTCCACAGCAAACAAGCATGGGCCCCACTTTGGAAAACTGAAAGGGCTACACCTACCTGACCTAGCAATTTATAGCATTAGGTTGCTATGACAGTGAGTACTGCAATTACCACACAGAGGCTGCATGCCATTACCAAATGGTGGACACCAATTGGTGCAGAGGCCATCACATGCACATGTGCAGATACCTATAAAAGCAGGCTGTACTTGCTGTTCACACACACAATCATTTCATTGCAGCTATGGAGGGAGAGAGAGAGAGAGAGAGAGAGCGAGCGATAGATAGATAGAGAGAGAGAGAGAGAGAGACACAGACAGACAGACAGACACCGACATCTACAACAAGAGCAACAGCAACAGAAATAAAAAAAGATATAAATATATATATATTAAATAAAAAAATATAAAATAATAAATAAATTTAAAAAAAAAAGAAAATTATACAGAACACACGGAAGTGACAAATACAAACACATACAAAGGAAAGGTATGTAACAGATATGTATTTACTGGCATGTAGTAGATGTTTTTGAAGAGTACTCTACATACTTTGAATCATCCATATGTGGCAGCAGTACATATCTATTTACAGATGCCCTCCATAACTACTGCCATGGAGAAATCAGTGTGTAGCTGTGTGCAGTGGGATATGACTGTGACATATGTAGTTCAGCATTAAATGTCAAACATCTGATCCATGTTATCTGTGTTCTGTACTGTAGTGTGTGCAATGTCTGTTTGGAGAGTAGTGCATACAGTTATTTAAACATGGATGTGACAGAGTAACAAATGCATGATAGTCATATTAACGTGTAGCTTAGCATTGGCAACAGCTTTACCAGGCTAGTATGCTAATCTAGCATTTGCAGCTATATATACACCCTCTAATATTACTGTGTGCTCACATGTGACACCTGTTCATGTTGCAGCAAGGCCCAACAGGTCAGCCGTGAGGTCCACGGCCTTACAACAGTGTGGACCATGTGTGTGTATGGCACACACATACGGAGAGATCAGTCTGTGCCAGATATATTAGCATTTGCACATGTGCATAGAGCAAGGGACGTACTGCAACTATTTGTGAAGGGTGGACATATATATGTTGGTGAAGGTTGTTATATTTCTATGTAGGTTGTAGTGTGTGGCAAACAAGACAGCATACAGTGCTGGTATATGACAAGTGGTGGTTAAATGCTGTGGGTATGATTTGCCAGGTTTGCAGTGCTGCAGCCAGTGAGGCCTGCTAAAGCTACATGGGCTGAGAACACCTTCAATGCATTCCGCACAACACTGTGCAATATTATTACATAACTGTATACCTCAAAACCTTCGCATAATTGATATTCCCACCATGAAAGGTGGACTGTATATGTGCCTATATGTATATCTATATGTACATCAATGGATGTTAATATGTATGTGTGTGTGTATATATATATATATATATATATATATATATATAATATATATATATATATATGTATATATATATATATATATATCTACAGAGAGAGAGAGAGAGAAAGAGAGAGACAGGGTCAGGTCATATTTACTGTGACAGATGCCTGGTGACAAAGCCATGGACTCAAGCTCAATGTCGAAACTACATTGGCATCCCTTCTGGCAAAACCTCCATTCCCATGAACTACCACAGAGGTGGTAGTCTACTTAACACTGAAAGTATGATAAGGGACTATGGGACACAGGTCGACAGTAGTCTCCCCTTTGATAATCACAGTGCCACACTAGTTATGTAATCTGTCTACATAGCCCACCTCCTCATAAAAGGAGTGTCATCCAGGGAAATATAGGTCAGTGTTCCCCTCTACTCATCACACATAAAACCCATTATAGAGTACAATTCCCCATGCGGTATGTACCTCACAAGACATCTACAGCAACTGGAAAGGCCACAGACATACCTCACAAAGAGTAATACCGGCCTCAAACAGATGCCCTATGCAGACCGTCTCACAAAACCACAGCTAGACTGTGTTGCATACCGCCTACCCAGAGGTGTCCTCTGCCTAACATACAAAGCTATGTCAAACCCAGAGCTGTTGGACATGCTCCACGTAAACAGATCACAATCCCTACCAGCTACATGCTCTAGGGACCTAAACCTTGTCACCTCAATAGACAGAACATGCTGGAGGGATAGAGTCCTATCACAGAGACATCCCATACTCTGGAACAAATCACCTATCAATAGCAAACCAAGCTCCTCATTAGCAGTTGTCATGAATAATCCTGATGATTGTATGGGAGATAGGAAATACACACCAGGAATCACCTCTGTGGCTCTGCTAGGCAGGGGCATGTGAAATTAGATTACATGTGTGTCAAAGGCCAGGGTCGCATATGGCTAGGCTTCTATAGGCCCTAGGGCCAATAGCCTATTACCTACCTATGAACCTATACACACCCACATGTACTTGTTGCAATAATTGCTATGTGAGGTTGACTGAGTGTGATGGTGAATATGTTGGTGAATGTGTCGAGGTTCTGTCAATGTGTGATAGCTTAGTGGGAAACTGTTTCCGTCATGCTATTTTGTGTCCTAGCTCTGATCCCAGCAAAAGATGTGTATGCTATTGCTGGGCAGAAACAGCAGTATGGTGGTGCATTGTGTCACATACAGTGTGACATGTACGGTTGTATAGTCTTACATACTGGTTTCTCTTTGTTGCTGTGCAGAACATGGTTTGATATATAGAGCATGCCAGGCACTGTCAGGCAGTTGTGGTATGAGCACTGATATGTGGTATTGAAAGTGAGTATCCTCTGACAGCCACTAGGTTGCTATATATGGCAGTTCAGTGATATCTGTACTTTAGAATGTTAAGTGTGCCACATGACTTGCTCACACATATTGTTTCATTGTCTTCCAGGGTCATGGCTCATCATCATAATCCCACATACAGCCCAGCTGAGGAGGAGCAGATCACAACCAGCTTGGTTCAGCACTATGCCCTGCTGTTCTCAAGAACCAGCCAGAACCAGCATGAGCGGACTGCACTGTGGCAAGATGTTGTCCGTCGGGTAAATGACATAGGCATGCATAACCAGACATATGAGCAGGTACGCCATCACTGCAGTGATTTACTTAGACATGTCCGGCAGCGTGCGTCTGATGTCCATAGACAACAGCTTGCCACAGGTGGTGGGCTCCTGGCCAACAACAACAACAGCAAACATGTATCATCATGGAGGCCGGAGCCACCCAGCGAGTTGACACGGAGCATGCAGGTAACATGGCATAGCTGTAGACTACTGTTACCTCTATTGGTAGATCATACATATGCGAGATGTGTACTGTGTAGTTAGAAGATGTGGAGCCTGGTGTTGTGCAATACTGATAATTTGGAATATAATCTGTAGGCCTGTGACAGTCAACCGTTGTACTACTGTAAGATTGCAAACCCACAGTAGCAATGCCACAGTTGTTGCCACTGACAAACTGTCTCATATCCTTGTAGGTCCCTCTGGTGTGACAGCAAGGCAGCAGACCCATGCCGGTGTGTGTGTTCTACATTTAATATTGCATGATATATGTGCATGTCATAGGTGAGGTGTAGGACATGTACACGTAACACACCTATGCATAATGCATGCTGTGCATGTTTGCTGTGAGACTATGCACATCCCAGTAACGTGTGTAGCTG
Source organism: Protopterus annectens (assembly GCF_019279795.1). Lineage (NCBI taxonomy): Eukaryota > Metazoa > Chordata > Ceratodontiformes > Protopteridae > Protopterus > Protopterus annectens. The sequence goes on along the minus strand of NC_056740.1, from coordinate 321,978,532 downwards.
CCTCAAACACATGCAATACACAGAGCATCCCACACAAGTGTGGCAAAACTGTAGTGGACATTGGATAGGCAGAGTCAATACATATGCACACAACATACACAACATTGTCATACGCAGTAAACGTTAATATGCTACACATGGCGTATTCAGACACCCGCTGTAAGGTCACACTCCAGTATCCCAAATGTCATCCACACAGCACACATAATATACCTGAGGGGTAGGGGCCTATCATGGGGCTGTGCTATACTCTGCAACACATAACACATTCATGTTAGGCAATGCTCCCTATTGGGCACCTTACAAACCCATGTAACAACTGGTTGTGAAATGGTGAATGTAGCCATGGTACTGCAGTTCAGGTACAGCATGCTAGGTGCCGGTCTGGCACACATTAGTAGCCTTGAGTGACCACATGATGCTGGCTCATGGTACTACACCCCATCCAGTTACAGTAACCACAGTACTACACATAGTATTCATTGCCATGCACCTCACTGTTGTGTGTGTGCAAACATATGCACCTATACACAATATGCATAGCAATCACCAGTTGTACAAAGTGACACATATATGTCTTGTAATGCTATGGAGTGTATAGGTCATATGACACACACTGGGTATGTGCGATGTTTAATGTTGCAGATGTGTTGTAGCATGCCATGTCAAGGCTGGCACACTGGCATGTACACAATATGTCCTACACTCACCATAATCACTGTACAATGGCTATGTTGAGCAATGGTATTCCATCAGGTATACATGCACCACTCATCCTGTGTGTATACATAGCATGCATGTGCTAAACCTGTGTCCACAATTATCTGCTAAATACACAGATGCTCTAATCAGAAATGGGTATCTATGTGACACACAGATACACATGCAGCCATGGTATGTATACCTGTGAGTGATGGTGCACAGGACATTGCAGAGCTTTTAATACTTGCACAGCAATGTTGTGTCCTTGTACACATTGCTTTCCAGGTGAGGCCAATCACTGAACAACAACACACATGCATTAGAGCCATGTATACTGTTATTATCAAGGGCTGTCTACACCCACACTGCATGCTGTTGAGCAACACACATCCTGCATGCTGACACGTGTGATATGACTGTTTGGCTTGTGATACTTTACCCCACTATCAACCGCTATTGAGTATGTTCTGGATTGCTGGTGGTGTGAGTATGTGTGTGTGTGTGTGTGTGTGTGTGTGTGTGTGTGTGTGTGTGTGTGTGTCTGTTTAAGTGAGAAGTGTATTTGTGTGCATGTATGCAAGTGTTCATGTGTGCATGCGTGCATGTGTGCATGTGTTCATGTGTTCATGTGTTCATGTGTGCATGTGTTCATGTGCTCATGTGTGCATGTATTCCAACATCATGTACAGGTCGTAAAGTGTGTTTCCTGTCTTCCTTTCACAGGTGCTGAGGTTGGGCTGGTTCACTGCAGCAGGTAACCTGATGTTACTGAGCAAAATAGTGATGATGAGGATAGGTGTGTTGAGGCACAGGCATGTTTGCCAGGGTCTGTCATTGGGCCACCAATCAGCAGAACACAGGTTTCCACCCCATCCATGCACACAGCCATACTGCCAATACATCCATCACCAATGCCCTTAGCTGAGGGACAGTGTACAGTCAGCATTGGCCAGGACAGTGTGGTATCTATGGCACATGTATCCCAACACAGCAGCCATACCCAGATGTCTGGAAGGGTACCACAAAGGCAGATGTCCAGGGGTTCTTGTTGGAGCACTGCTGCTCATCATGCCTCTGGCAGACGTGCCACAGGTCTTACAACCTCATGCATGTTCCAGGCTGTCATGGAGGCACAGGCATGTATGGAACGGTACACCAGACAGGGACTAAGGGCACAGAGGGCACATAACATCGCTGTAATTGACAGTATCTGTGACCTAGCAGGTGCCATCCATAATTAAACTGAGGTCGCTGATAGATGTTAGGGTGAGACAATAGATGTCCTCCGCAATGTCATGTCCATGTGTTAGGACAGTGCGGGACGGTTGAGACATGGATGTGGACGTATGCCAGCAACATCAGCAGCTGGCAGTCACCGCAGATGTCCCTCAAGTCACAGCCACTCCTGTAGTGCCAGTACCAGCCCCAGCAATGTTGGGGGTGGGCTGTCCATAGACCGTCCTAGAAGACCACGTGCACGTGGCTCTGGACAGTCCCAGCAGGGACCTGGGTCCAGTGTACATCTGTCCACCTCTGAGGATAGTACCCAGTCTGGCTTAGTACCTGATACTGTCAGTAGCACACCTGCCAGGCACAGGTACCGGGTCCATGGCCAGAGACAGTGATCTGTAAAGCCTAGCAGGTACAGTCTGTGGCTGTCCCACAAATCCCCATATATGGCAGCCACATGGTGGAACTGTGTGCATACAGACACACACACACAAACAACAGACACCTAGGGCTAACACATACCCGCACACATTGCATCAACATTGGCCCATAGCAGTACTCTTGACTCTCACACACACACACATACATGTCAATTGTATGGCTCAATGTAGGCCTCTGGCAAACCAACAACACACCCTGTGCATATTATGAAACCTGTGCCACCTCCTGTCATCTGTAACATCGATGCAGGAACAGGCTACCATGGTGCTGATGCACAGGGTGACTTTACAGCAGTATAGCAATGTTAGCATGTAGTCAGCAGTAAAGTGTAATGATATCCTTGAAGGTGTAGCTGAGCAGGCATGATGCATTAAAGCCATGATTGTCAATGTAGTATTGTTTACACCAGTGTTAGTTCCAATAGTGTATTGTCTGCCCACGTGCCACTTGGCTGTTGTGTGTAGTATTGGCAGCATGTGTTAGAGAGTGGACAGTATGTGTGGGATGTGTGTAGCACAGATTTGCAGGTGTACATTTGTGAACATGGTGGAGGTGCACTGTCTGCATGTACGTGCAAAGTGGACACATAGGCAGAGTGACATGCCCTGTGTTACACAGTAACACTCCATAGTTTCTATTGGTGGCCAGTATACATTGTACTACACACATTTTGGAACTTGAGTACACGTGTGTATGACATGGTTTGACACTGTGCTGTGGATGATACTGTTACTATCTTTCATTGTTTTGCATTCTGGTAGTATACATGACCTCAACAGCCTGACCATAAACAATCGTTAGATGATGTCTTGACAACTGACACACAGATGTAGGACACACAGTAACATTTGGATCCTTCAGGTACTATACTATACCAGTAACCAGTGGTATTCACCTGCACCCATTCCTGAGACCACTCCTGTTTGCCATATAGCTCTCTTAGGTACAAGCAATCACAGTAGGAATATGTCCGTCTACGTCTGGAAATGCATACTGTGGCCTATAATGCATTCTCCAGATGACACACACATCCTCCACAAGGGTATCATACAGAGAGATACCTGTTGTCAAACCCATGTTGTAAAGCTATAAGCTAACCAGAGCATAGTCATCCACCTTTACGAAACATAGTATCCCCACAGTACCACATAGGTAGTAGCCACCAACATGTTGAACAGGCACCGATGTGTACATGCAGCCAAGTGTTACATCATCTCTACTTTGGTAATCACATTTCCAATGGTATTTAGAAATCCCTCGCTGGATCACATAAACAATAAGGGGTCTGCATGCATATCCACAAAGGTTGTTGTACACCTATAATGAATAGCCATCATTGACAGACTTTGCTGTGTTTGAACAGGTCTGTAATATACCGCAGCCATAAACCCTCACTCACACAATTCAATAGAAACCTTAATGAGTGTGTGTGACACGGATGACCTAGGCCAGAGATCACTGCAGTGGCTGGCCTTGTCACAATCATACAGATGTGACCTAAGGTCTGGAAAGCGGCAGCATACTCTGACAAAGATGACAGATGTGTTCATGGTGAAAGCAGGGTTCCCACCTATGAAATAATTGAGGTCACATGTACGTATATGTATTTGCCACACAGCTACCTGACATGTGCAATGCACATACTGTTGTCATACTGATATGTCATACAGTAGTAAAATCAAAACCCACAACACATTGACCAACAGTGTCACACACATAGAGCACACACAAACTCACCAAGTGCAGGCTTCAAATCCCTACCTAACTACTTCATGATACTAGAGAAGTATGCATTAACACAATGCGCTATATACATTACTGGGAATTCTTTTTTCCACAGGTATATTTGTAGGATGGTGACATCATCAGACGAGAAAGATTTGTATACCACTTTTAAGGTGTTTTACTACTCTCCAAAAAGGTTGCTTTTTTCCAAGGAGATCACACACAAACTTGCCAAGTGCAGGATTCAAACCCCTACCTAATTACTTCATGATACTAGAGGAGTATGCATTAACACAACACGCTATACACATTACTGGGAGTTTTCATTTCCACAGTTATATTTGTAGGATGGTGACATCATCAGACTTGAGAAAAATTTGTATACCACTTTTAAGGTGTTTTACTACTCTCCAAAAAGGTTGCTCTTCTCCAAGGAGATTCCACACAAACTTCTCAAGTGCAGGATTCAAAACCCTACCTAACTACTTCATGATACTAGAGGAGTACACATTAACATGACACACTATACACATTACTGGGAGTTCTCTTTTCCACAGGTACATTTGTAGGATGGTGACATCATCAGACTTGAGAAAGATTTGTTTACCACTTTTAAGGTGCTTTAATCCTCTCCAAGGAGATCTCACACGAACACAAACACTTGTTAAGTGAAGGATTCGAACCCCTACCTACCTACTTCATGATACTACAGGAGTACACATTTACACAACGTGCTATATACATTATTGTAAGTTTTCTTTTCCACAGGTATATTTGTAGGATGGTGACATCATTAGACTAGACAAAGTGGGTTACATTAGGTGGTCTACATAGAAGGAATGTCTAAACACTTTGGCCATGTGATAATCAAAGGAGAGTTTACTATCTACCTGTGTCCCCAGGGCCATAATGACTTTCTCCGTACATACCAGATTACCACCTATGTAGTAATTTGTGTGCACTTTGTTTTATACAAAGGGGATGACTATGCATTCTTTGGCATTCTGCTTGAGGGCATTGTTTTGACACCAGGTATCTGTCTCTGTAAGACCCTTCTGGGGGATGTCTGTGTCAGCCATAGAGTCGATTATGGACCACAGTTAGCAGTCATCTGCAAACCTGTTCAGCCATACTCCTCCCGTGCTTGCCTGTACCTCTGAGCAGTATCTACTGAACAGGTGGGGTGCCAGGACCAAGACCTGTGTGATGCCATTTGTGACTGGTTTAGAGTCGGACATGGCACCCACAACCTTGAACATGTGTGTTTGATCTTTGAGCCACTTGGCCACCCATCCTGTGACATAGCTGTTTATGTTCAAGCTGGTAAGCTTGTCCATGAGGACAGAGTGGAGAATGGTGTAGAAAGTCCTTTTAGAGGTCCAGGTGGGCTGTGTGGGCTACTTTCATCTCCATCTATGTCCTTGGTAACTGTTTCAAATAAGTCAACTAGGTTTAGGAGGCAGGAACTGCCTTTATCAAGGCCAAGTTGGGTAGAGCCCAGTGTCTGGAGGTCCTCAATGTCTCTGTTTATGGGTTCCATGATAATTTGCTCCATAGCTTTGCAGACCAGGCTGAGTAGACCTATAGGACAATGGTTTCCAGGTTCTGTTGTGGCACCCCCTTTGTGGAGTTGGATGACTGTAGGTGTATGCCATTCTTTGGGTACATAGCCTGTGGTATGATTGAGTCTGGACAGTGAATGTAGGTGAGGGTGTAGTTCCTTTTGGGGCTGGTGTAAGACGCAGCCTGGGACACCATCCAGTCAGATTGATGCTGTGTTCTTAGCTTTGGAGAGGGCTGTCTTTACCTGCATGTCCATGAAGTCTGGGGCTCTGCATTCTTCTGGGATGGACACAGGCCCTTTTGAGGGTGATTGGGGGGGGGGGTTTGCATTGAACCTGTCCCCCAGGATGTGGGAAATGTAATTTGGTTCAGTGTATTTCCTGCCATTTTTCAGTAGCTGACAGCATATTTGGAAGTTGCCACCTACATGTTTGGTATAGCTAACGAAGGCTTTGTGGTTGTTATTCTTACATTCCTTGGCAATTTGTGTTTAGAAACCGGCCTTGGATTGTTTTATGAGCGATCATTGTTTCCTCCTAATAATGATCAGTTATGCATTTCCTTTTGTGGAGTTTGCTCTATCATTTGTTCATTTCCTCCTGCTGTTGTCTAGCTTATTTATGGGCGACGACCACCAGATTGGTTTCTTATTTTTGGAGGAGTGCATCTTGGTTTTATTTGGGATGTCTGGATCAATGCATCCCTGTAGATGCTCATAGGATGCACTTGTAAATTATTCGGCAGATTGTATGGCATTATCCTATAGCAAGGGGGCTTTGGAACTTTCCACGTTGGTCTTGGGAAGTGTGCAGTTTGCTTTTGAAAATGTCTTTACAGTGGTTTCATTGATTGAGGGGGGGGGTGTGGATGTCCAGTGTGATTACTTTATGATCTGATATTACCAGCGAGGGGTTTATCTCTGTGGTGGTACACTGGTACCCCATGTTGGTGATGATCAGGTCCAGTATGTTGTCACCTCTAGTGGGCATGGTGACCAGCTGTTCCAGGGTGTTAGAGTTTTTAAACTCTAGGAAACATTGGGCAAAGGACGTTGTACAGGAGTAATTCTCCCAGTCAATGTTTGGGTAGTTGTAATCTCCTCATATAATGGTGTTTGATAGGACCTTTGTATTTTCCACTGTTCTCAGGACTACTGAATGAGGTTCCTAAGACAAGGTAAGTGATCTGTAGCAGGCTACAATCTGATAAGCAGCTTTGCCCAATTTTAGTTGCACTTGCATGGTCTCCAAGGCCTCATGCTGTGCCACTAACCTGTAGGTGTGGGTATCCATAAGGTAAATGGATACACCCCTTCCTGTGGTATTTCACTCGTGGTTTTGGGTCCGAAGATCAGAGGGAATGTGAGTGTTTTATGTGGAGCATGTCCAACAGCTCTGTGTTTGACATAGCTTTGTATGTTAGGCAGAGAACACCTCTGAGTAGGTGATATGCAAGGGAGTACGGCTGGAGCATTTTGAGATGGTCTGTGTATGGCATTTATTTCAGGCTGCTAATGCTCTTTGTGAGGTATTGCTGCAAGCTTTCCAGTTGTTGTAGTTGTCTTGTGAGGTACATAGCAAAAGGGGCGTTGTAGTCTATTATGGTTCTAGTGAGTGATGAGTAGAGGGGAACAATGTCCTCTAGTATTCTGCATGAGACACCTTTTGTGATGAGGTGTGCCACATAGGGGTATTTCCTGACTACTGTGGGGATGTGATTATCACAGTTGTGTCCACTGTCCACCTGTGACCCAAGGTCTCTTGTCACACTTTCAGTGTTAAGTATACTACCGCCTATGTTGTAGTTCAAGGCTACAGAGTTTTTAACAAAGGGGATGACAATGCACATTTTGGCATTGAGCTTGAGCCCATGGCTTTGACAACAGCCATCTGTCTCAGTGAGGCCCTTTTGTAGGATGTCCACATCTTTAGTGTTTACGATTATGGCTCCTAGGTTGCAGTCATCTGGAAACTTCAGTAGCCACAGACCTTCCATGTTAAAGTTTACTTCAGGGAAGTAGATACTACACAGGACAAGAACCAGGACTGGACCCTGTGGTACTGCACTTGTCACTGGACCAAAGTCATACATGGTGTCTGCTACTTTCACAGTGTGTGTTCTGTCAGTAAGCCTGTTGGCAACCATCTTGTGACATAGCAATTTATACCTCGTTTAGTGGGTTTATCTATATTTACGGAGTGTGGGTGGTGTTATAAGCCGTGGCAGGATCTACATAGGCTATGCAAACCACCTTACCCTTTTCTACAGTTCTGGTGACTGCTTCAATGTCATCTCTCAGGTTAAGGAGACATGATCTGCATTTTACAAACCCAACATGGTTGTGGTCCAGGGTTTGGGGATTACAACTGTATTTTTTATAAGTTGTATGATGATACATTCCAGGGCAGGCTCATCAGGCTAATGGGGTGCTAGTTCCTGGGGTCCGTGGTGTCTCCACCCTTGTGTAGTGGGATAACCATCGCTGTGCACCATTCAGCTGGCACAAAGCCTGAGGTGTGGCTATGACTGAACATGGTACGTCGGCGTGGTGCCTGTTTGTTCTATGGTTTGTGTAGAACACATCCTAGGAGGTTATCTGGTCCCATGGCTGCTGTGATACTGGCTTTGGAGAGTGTTTTTTACCCGTGCAGCCGTGATGACAGCAACTTTGCAGTCTTCCATTATAGTGATGTGCTCTTTCATGGGTGAGAGGGGGGGGGGTAAAGTTAGCACTGATCCTATCTGCCAGGATGCTGGCAATATCAGTTGGGTCTGTATATTTAGTGCCATTGAGTTGTAACTCAGAACAGATCTGAGTCTTGCCATGACATGGACCTGTCTGTTGTGCAGAGATCTCCTGAGTAGACAGTATGCAACAGAGTACAGATTGGGTTAAATTCAGTCTTGTTGCATGGGGCAACTGTTTGAGGCCAGTAATCCTCTTGTTGAGGTACTTCAGTGGTCTTTCCAGCTGCTGACGGTGCCTAGTCGTATTCATCGCAAGTATGTTGTGGTACTGTCTGACAGGTCTGATGACTGATGAGTAGAGGGAACCTCCTTTGACCTACATGCACAGACCTTGACAGGTTGTGTGAACACATAGCATGATTTTCTGAGAACTTTGTGAATTTGTTTCTGGAATTAGAGATGACTAAACACATTTGTCCATAGATCCTTTATTATCACCTCCATATTTAGCCTAAGTGTGTGAGCATGCCCAGTATGATCTTTCAGTATGTTGTTGCCTGACATTTGCTTCATTTATTTAAGTGTGTGAGCATGCCCAATATGACCTTTCAGTGTGATGCTGAATGAAATCCACTACATTTGCTGATGTGTGTGAGCATGGCCGCTATAGACATTTATATGTGTGTGGAAAATCAAGTTGTATTTTTACAGCAGGGTTCACCTTTGTGTCATAAATCAACAGAGATCATGCTGTGCCTGCAGGGCTTCCATGAGACACTTTGCTTAGACTTATCAACATTTCTACATACAGGGGGGAACAGCTATTCTTTGTACATTTCTACCCGGGGGCACACCTGATTGTTACTGTGGGTATACATAGGATGAGGGGTTCACCTGACACTTATACACATTTGCTAGGCCTGCACTGCTATGTAAGGTACTCCATTTCAGTCTGTACTGTTGCCTATCATACTGGCTTGAGGCCTACTACTGTACTACAGATCCTAGCATCCACTGTCACATATATTAGATTGCGACTTCATAGCTACCCAACCCACATCACACTGCCTGGCCTGCTGTTCCCTGCCTGCATAGGCCTGTGGGGGTGGTTACCCATATGCCTCTTTAGGGGCATGCTACAGCATTTCTTTGTGTTTGCATTAGTGTACAATTGTCCTGCTGTGGCTGTGCCAATGAAATGCTGTCATGGCATAGTGGTTCAGTACTGTGACTAGAGTGCACAGTATCCTGGGTTTGAGCCCTGCCACTGCTTTTTATTTTCATGCTGGGCAGACCAGACTGCTTAAAGAACAGTAAAGCAGATATGAGCATGAATTTTGTTTACATATACAAAATAGTGGTAAAAGCTGCTTAGCACTGCTTTATATTGCTTAAAACATGGCAATCATGCCTCAGGTGGTGCTGCAGGGCTGCCTATGTCAGATGCACATAGTACACTCCCTATACATGTGTGGAAACAGGTAGTGTCATGTTAGGCATCCCTTTTATTTTATGTGCGAGTCAGAGAGAGGTATCATTTCCAGGGTTCCTACTGAGCCAGTGTATGTGCTACGTGTTGCCTCTTTGCCAAGGCCAAGGCATACTGGGCACGCCTCCTTCTGCCTACTGGGGCAGGCTCAGGTTCCTCCTCCTCCGAGTCACGCTGTGCCTGTGCAGACCTTGGCAATGGTGGGGGGCTGTTTGGCCCTGCTCCATGCTGTTCCTGCTGCAGCTGTTTTCACAGGATCATATTGTGTAGCATGGCACATACCATGACAATTTGGGTACATGTAGTTGGTGAGTACTGCAAGGCTCCACCAGATGTGTCCAGGCACTGGAACCGTGACTTGAGCATTCCAAACACACGCTTGATTATATTTCATGTTTGTGCGTGTGCCTCATTATGGAGTTCTTGTTCAGGTGTGTGTGCATTTCTGATGGGTGTCATCAGCCACAGCTCCAGTGCATATCCAGCATCCCCCACTAAGTGACCATCAGGGATATTCCCATTGGCAAATGTCTGGTACAGCTGCGTCAGATGCCAGATATGGGAATTGTGGTAGCTTCCAGGGCAGCCAGCACACATATTCAGTATTATGCCCTGGGCATCACACACGACCTGGCAGTTGATGGAGTGGAAGCCCTTGCAGTTGATGTAGGCCCTACCCTGCTCACCAGCTGGTTCTTTGATGTGTATGTGCATGCAGTCTATTGCACCCACTACCTCAGTGTATTCCGCTATTTGCTGGAAGAGACGCATATTGCTGGCCAATACCTCATGGGAATTGGGGAAATATACATGATCACCGACATGTGCTGACATGGCATTCCGGAACTGGTGCAGTACCCTGGATGCTGATGCCTGTGAAATCCCCATCATATCACCAGTTGGTCTCTGGAAGGTACCTGTTGCTAGTATTCTTAGGCCAACACATACCTTGGTTTCCACTGGGATGGGTTCCCCTCTGTTGGTTCTGTGTGTGAGGCATGGCCTGCACAGCTCAACAATTTGCTGCAGGAGGTCTCTGTCCACTCTATAGCGCTCCACTATCTCCAGCTCATGTAGCCCTGGTAGGTTACCCTGGGTCTGTACACTCTTCTCTGTCTCCTCACTGTGGGTTGCTGAGCAGCATTCACAATGGCACCACCCTCAGCATCTTTCACATGTTGCCTTATAATAGCAATGGCAGCCCCTAACATTTTTTGTCTCAGTTAAGCTTTTTAAGTTTTCACTTCTCTTTGTAGACTGCAGTGTTGCAGTGTTTCTGAGAAAAACATGGGGGAATGTTGTTTGCAGAGTTTTAAGTGCTGGGCTGGGCTGGGCTACTGTACTGCCTGTGTAATTGGCTGATTCTGATTGATTTCACCTGTCAGCTCTGCTAGTTCTCCTTGGTTAACTTCCTACTACTTCTTTTCCTTCCTTTTCCCTTTCTGTTTCCACAGGGGGCAGTGGTGCGCAAACAAGCACAAACATGCTCACACGAGTGCACACGCATGCACACAGGCTTACACAGGCTTACACAGGCTTAGGCGGGTGCACATGCATGCACACAGGCTTAGAAAGCCTTACACAGGCTTATACGGGTGCACACACGCGCACACAGGCTTACATGGGTTTAGAGATGCGCACACGTGTGCACACAGTGCAAGCATCTTTGCAAGAAACGTTGGTGATATCCACAGCGTACACCTTCGGTTTCTGGGTTTCAGTTCAGACAACTGTAGACACACCTCTTCCAGTCCTGAGTAACTCACAGCAAACACATGCCACTCTGCTCCAATAAGATTACAGTCTTTGATACATACCCCCTCATGATGTAACCTATCTTCTATTCTAATACTCCTCTAATCCTACACTTGCACTCTAGGGACATGGTTCACATGGCAGGGAAAATTGGGATTCACTATCCTTATCCTCATTTGCATAGGATTGCCTACTAATGCTTGGTTACATCTCTCAAACTGAGCTTCCCCCCTTAGCAACCACTACTCAGTAGCCATGCTGTCTTCAGCCTGCCATTCACCTGCATGGCAGAGGAATATTTTTCATAAAATGCCTATTTTTGTCTTTTTTGTTTTTATTTCCTGGTGTTTGAAGCGCCACACATTTGCGTGGCACTGCGCTACGCTTAAACATCGGAGATCGGGGGAAAAAATTATTTTTAACATTTTACAACAGATTAAAATGCCAATGGCCTTATATTTGGCCATTGGCATGCTTCCTCAACTGGATGCATCCTTTATTTAGAGCTGTCATAGCTCCGTTTTGCTATTTGCAGATCGGTACTCCGTTACTAACAGAGTACATTTCTGCAAATAACTCTACTCTTACTCGGACAGGTTAGTGTTTCATGGATCGCAATTTTACCTAATTTGCATAGCTTTCAGCAGCAAATGAGGTAATTTGCATAACATAACATAACACTGTCCATGCAAGAGTCATTTTAGGACCTCTCATGCACGCTCCTGCCGGCTGTTGCTGGATCGTTCGGCAGACACATTGGATGTCTGGAGTCTTACTCTACTCTTAGACTCCATGCAAGCATTCGTGAATCCGGCCCAAAGTTCATCCAGCATGGATGTGTGTCTATATCACAATCTATATGTTTATCTAAATATGTCTAAATCTGATTAGTTTTGAACATCTTCCAGCAAGAAATAGAATAAAAAAAATTACTAACTAGTAATCACAGAGTTACCACTTCAGATTATTTCAACTGTAAGGCTATTTTAACCACCACTTCTGTAATCCACCAAATATGGACAAATGTGAGTCATGAGTCAAGAGATGACAGGCAATAAAATACAGATGTTTTGCATAAACTGATCCATCAAAAACTTCAAGGTAGTAAACTTTTTACTGCTTAATTCAAACTGGGTTGCATGGCCCTAATTTTAGAAAGTTTCATAAACAAAACAGAACTATTAAGTGTACACATGCCCAGAAACATAGCTGGTTCAGTTAGCACCCTAGGCCAGTGCTACAAACCAGTGTCCCACCCCATCAGCTCTTCAATTAAAGAGCAAAAACAAGCACTTCACTGAAATAAGACAGGTGGCCAGATGCAGGACATGCTCCCCCCTCTCTCCAGCCCCAGCCATTCAGGTCCTGTTTCTGTGCCCTGCCTCCAATACTCCTTTAACATAAAGCTCTGCTTCTTTTAAACTGTAGAATATTTTCATTTCCCCATCATAATGTCAGTTCCACTAACACTTATATATCTCATATTTTTATAATCAGTGTTTTTTGGAGTACCATCACATGTCTGATAATCAGAAGTTATAAAGACATGAAATCCATACATCTATACCTCTCAACTTCTTTCCTCAAGAGTTCAGGACAAAGTGAAAAATAATGCAGGAACAAACACCTTAAATCAAGGCTAATTTATAAATTCGACCTTTAGGTGAACAGCAACATTACTTTTTTGTGACACTAGACGTAGTCAGTTTATTCACTGTAATTCCTAATGACACAGGAATAAGAATGTTAACAGAATATTTGAAGATACATTCCGACTTTTCGGATAAAAAAGTTGATCTTATAACTCTGTTACTTGAGACTGTCTTGACAAACAACGCTTTTGCTTTTCAAGAATCCATATTCTTACAGAAGGATGGCGTAGCTATGGGCACATCTTGTGCTAATAGTTACGCCAATCTTGTGATGGCTAGGTGGGAAGATGTTCACTTATATGACCATCCACTTTTCAATGAATTTGTTGGTATGTATTGCCGCTTTGTAGATGACCTCTTCCTTATTTGGTTGGGTGATGAACCCTCTTTAAAGAATTTCGTTTCTTATTTGGATAACACTACGGATTTTTAAAATTCACCATGAATTTTCAGATGAAACTATACCATTTTTGGATGTGGAAGTATTCAGGATGTCCAATGGCCTTATTAATACAACCATTCATAGGAAAGCCTGCCAAAGAAACAACATACTACACAGAAACAGTATGCATCCTGTACATGTATTCCAAAATGTCCTTAAAGGACAATTCATGAGAGTATCAAGGTTGAACCCACAACAAGAGTTCTATGAGAAAGGAATAGAGGACATGAAGGATAGATTTCTAGAAAGGGGCTATAAAGAAAATGAAATATTAGAAATGGTCAGAACTGTGGAGCGTCTAAGAACAGTACTGCTAAACCTTACTTTATGGCACATGAAGGTAGTATGAAGAGTCCAAGCCTTTAAAACTGAAATTAGAACCAACCTCACTTTCAGTAAAATGAACTTGGAGGTGAAAAAACCCTGGATAGACACTGGGGAATACTGAAATCCGATAGGGATGTCAATGAGGTAGTAGGACCAACACCACGTATAACCTACAAGAATCATCAGAATTTAAGAAGCATTTTATGTAGACCCAAACATCCGGGGAAAAGTAGACCAATAAATGATAGAAACACAGTACCCTGTGGTCATTGTAATCAATGCATCTACATTAATAAAGATACCACTTTTGAGCATCCTGTTCGCACGCACATATAACTTCAGAACTAACACGAACTGTGAAAGTAAGAATGTGGTATACATGGCCACCTGTATAACCTGCAAAAGCTATTACATTGGCAAAACCAATAGATCACTTAAGGAAAGAGTTAGGGAACATATTTACCACATTAGGATAGGTACTGAGACCAATGCCTAGCTAGACACAATACAACAGCAGGCACCAATCATAATTTTAAATTTTGTGTTATTGAACAAGTCAGCGTGGGTTTTAGAGGTGGTGATCTAATCAACAAAACCTTAGAACAGGAGACACGTTGGATTATCAGACTAAGGTCTGATAGGTCACCAGGGCTTAATGATAAAGTGCAACTCAAACCATTTTTAAGAAGTAGAAGACTACGAAGATGACTTAACCTACTATTACCTAAATAGAGTAGTAAGGTAATTTTAAAACTACGTATTGATGTCACTCTTATAGTAAATCAGTGTAAGAATCAGTCCTTGTAGACTGAATATAATTATTTTCATAGTATTAAAGTTCTGAGCTTTATAGCCACAAGTAGATGTGTTCTTAGTATCAAATCCCAGGAACTGATGGACCTTTGGATATGTTCGGCTTTCTTGTTTTAGCCTTACTTCTGAGCCCATACCTCACATACTAGTATGTTTTTCATCCCCTCCTATCACCACCTCAATATATTAGTGGTTATTGGGCATAGTTTACACATGCATGTGTGTAAATATATACACATGTATATACAAGCATGCATATACGTCTATATATTTGTTCACTGTAGCTGGAATTTATTTTGCGACTGAGCTAGGTACCCCATACATCAATAGATAGTTTTATTTTATCATTAGGTACAGGCTTAGTATTGTTGCGGATTGTTTATCTCTTCACATTTTTCATTTGACCCTTTTAACTTAGAATGTTGTTATATTTAGCACCAACTATGTACATGGAAGTAGTTGCTTTTTTACTAGTTAGGGACCCTATCATCTATGGAGCTTTATACTTAGGTATTATTATATGTGTGCTTTGTGCTAATTTCAAGCTTTATTGTGTCAATTTTATGTGTTACGCCTAGCATTCCACTATTTATCTGTTTTTATCTTTTTATTTTGTATTAGTTAATGCCATCTCTGCCATGTTCAGCGAACACTTTAATAAGTGTACTCATTAATATGTACACGTTTCATTGTTTTAAATAGTGACACTTTGTGATCAATATATGCTTCTAGGGCATAATCGTGCTTACAAATACTGTCTATTTTAGGCACAGGACAGCACGAATATAGGCTCACCTTTTTTCTTAGAAATTTAAACATTGTTTCTGTTGTTCAGTACTTAGATGCTTAGAACGTGCTCACCGCACGTTGAGTTACCATAGCGCATGAAGTTAGGTTGTACTCAATTGCATTCAGAGTTCCTACAGCACACGGCACTTTACAACTTGTAAACAGTTTGTTTTACGTGGAATCTAAGAGGTTCCTATTTTTGGAATTTTTTAATCTTGGACAACAGCCTTTCACCGATATGATGAGGTCTGACTCCTTGATGAGGCACATCGCGAAATACATTATATTCGCTATGTTGTTTTGTGGTAAAGGTACGCTTACATTTTTAGTACAGAGTTCTCGCTATATTAATTTTTTAACCTGATATATGCAAAGTTGCATTCGACACACCACTATCTTAGTAGAGATGCTAGATATTGAAACGCGATAAAACTTGCTGTTTATCTAAGGATTTTAATGTTTTTAACACCATGAGGAGAGAGAATGTTCAGGGTTTTTAATGAATGTAGCAACAGTTTTTTAATGATTGTAGAATGATATAGGACCAAGCACAATGCTCCTTTTATTTTTAGAATGTATCAGGGTATATGCATATTTTTACTTATTTGCATGGACATTCTGATCATTAATTGTATATTTGGATGGAAGTATTCCTTCTAAATATTGTTGCATTTAACTATGTTAACTTTTTTGAGTATTTGTTCCTTTAAGACAAGATAACATGTGACATATCAATTTGTAATGTCCAATAGGAAGCTTAAGGATGGTTTAAAAATGATTCAAACAGTTTTATTCATTGTTTTAAGAGTCTGAAGAAGCCTTTGGCGAAAGCGCTCACTCATTGGAATAAACTTTATTATTTTTTATGAATGCATCTTATTTGAAGTTCCTTTGAATCTCTGCTTTTCGTTTCATTGCCACTGGAGGGTCACACACTTGGATTTGGATTGCTCTCTTTTATGTTTACGTGAGTCTCCTGCCTCAACTGATAGCAGCACTGCATTTGGCTTTTTGAGTTAATTTATAAATATTAGTCTGATTGACTTACTGGACAATAATTAAAATGGCAATGTAATGGGTACATATTCTGTATAAGTATGATTTAATTTTTTAATGCAGTGTTTAGTCTGCTGTTGAATATTTAAATATGTATATTAGTTTGTGATTTGCAAATTTAATTTTTAAATTACTAGTCTCCCATCAGAACACAAGTGCTCATCAGCAGTTGAATTCTGCTCACTGCACACTCGGGCAACTCTGCAGTCCACAGCTACCACCCCACCCCTACAGTCTAGGAAGAAATGAGTACTGCAAAACTAAACCAAGGATATACCCTTTGAACCTGAACAGCAGGGTCAGTCCACCCAGGCATTCTACATCACACTCAGGCTACTCTGCAGTCCACAGCTACCACCTCACCCATACAGTCTAGGAAGAAACCAGTACCGCAAAACTAAACCAAGGATATACCCTTTGAGCCTGAAGAGCAGGGTCAGTCCACCCAGGCATTCTACATGTATGTGTTATGATAGCTGTGTTACTTAGTAGTTCTCAGTGTGCTAATAACACTGACAGTTTGAGCCTTGTGTCCCCCCCATAGCTTTTGTAGTAATCCTAACTGTCCACTAGACAGTATACACTTAATTCAGGTCCTTCCTATTCTCTGTGATTAAAACTTAACCCTCAAGCAGCCCTTTCAGTGCTGTTTGACTTAGTTTTGTATCACTTGAGCCCCACCTGTTTATTTGCATCTCTATACATTCCCCTTCATTGCTAATGTATCTCCCTACTCTAACCTGTGCATAAAATGGCTACTATTAAGCAAGTCAATGTGAAGACACACTCCCAACATTAATAAACTTTGCTGTTTCTTCTCTCCTTCACTTTACAAGTAGAGTTTGTATTACTACTCACCCTTTCTGAGGCCTTCATTCATAGTTTTCCACTGCTTGCCTCTCTGGTTTGGCTGGTTTCTTTGCATTGCACCTGGTTCACACACTTTTTGCTACCCCCATCCCCAATACTAAGTCTGTATTAGATTCCTGCTGTTTATGGAGCCATGTTTAAATTACTAGTCTCCCATCAGTACACAAGTGGGGTCAGGTGTGTGGGGAATTACCTGACCCGCCAACTAAATTTCAGAAGCATAAACAATAAGGTCCATAATCTGCATGCCCTCTTAGCAGTTTACTCCTCCAATGTATTATGTCTTATTGATACCTGGCTAAAACCAGTGACTAAAGACAATGAGGTAATACCCCCAGGGTACAACATACTTAGATTAGATTGCACTACTAGGAAGGGTGGTGGAGTAGCTGTACTATAACAATGAGGTAATACCACCAGGGTATGACATACTTAGATTAGATCGTACTACTAGGAAGGGTGGTGGGGTTAGCTGTACTGTAACAATGAGGTAATACCACCAGGGTATGACATACTTAGATTTGATTGTACTGCTAGGAAGGGTGGTGGGGTAGCTGTACTGTAACAATGAGGTAATACCCCCGGGGTATGACATACTTAGATTAGCTTGTACTACTAGGAAGGGTGGTGGGGTAGCTGTACTGTAACAATGAGGTAATATCACCAGGATACAACATACTTAGATTAGATTGTACTACTAGGAAGGGTGGTGGGGTAGCTGTACTCTGTAAAAATACACTAGATGTTACTATGGTATCGCTACAACCACCCCAGTTTAATAATGCAGAAATTGTTATTACCAAACTACAGATTAACAATAACAAATGCATAAACATTGTCTGTGTTTACATTCCCCCAGGTAATAATAAAACCCTAGAGGACATCCTCCACTGGTTATCCAGTACCTACCCCCATGAAACTATGGTGCTTGGAGATTTTAACATGGATTGGAACACCTGTTCCTTGGAATCTCCTACAACCCATGAGAACCTACATGGTTTTACGCAGTTCATATCCTCCCCCACCAGGATAGGCAAACCCAATAACAAAGACAGTGTTGTAGATTGGATACTTATCAACAGCCACCCCTATATGTACAGTTCAGGGACCCTCCCAGATGAACTAAGTGACCAATTACTTACATATGTTATCAAGCACAAGGTGGACAACCCCCACCAGACTACCTTTAAAACCATCAGAAATAATAAGAACTTCAACTCCACCAATTTTCAAAATGAATATAAAGCTTGCAATTGGTCGATCCTAAAGCACCTTTCACTGGACAATGTGGTAGCGTACCCTTTCACTGGACGATGCGGTAGCGTACCCTTTCACTGGACGATGCGGTAGCGTACCCTTTCACTGGACAATGCGGTAGCATACCCTTTCACTGGACGATGCGGTAGCGTACCCTTTCACTGGACGATGCGGTAGCGTACCCTTTCACTGGACAATGCGATAGCGTACTTTAATTCCATATTCCTGTCTATTGTTGATTCTCACTCTCTTGCTCGCTCCATTAGAACCAAAACAAAAACTGCCCAGTGGCTCTCAAAAGAGACCAAATCTAAAATCATAGCTAGAAATAAGGCATGGGACAAATGGCATGCCACAAAAGACCCACTAGATCAACTCAGATACTAATAGCTAAGGAATCAAACACAAAAAAATCTATTATACTAGACAAAAGAAATCTACTACCATCTTCAACAAAAACATCACAACAAACCTCAAAGGTTTTGGGCAGGAATAAACAAACTTCTTTGCTCAGGACAATCCTCCACTCCTACGCCGTCAGCTTCCAACCATAAATCCCCAGAGGATACTGCAAATACCTTCAATAGTTTCTTCACATAGACTATTCAATCCCTGGCCAGCCAGCTGGCACCCAGCTGCTCCAACCCAAATTCTGCCACAGCCATTACCCCACTCTCCTTTAGCTAATACCTCACTCTTTTTTAGCCAATGCCCCACTATCCTTTAGCTGATACCCCACTCTCCTTTAGCTAATACCCCACTCTCCTTTAGCCAATACCCCACTCTCCCTTAGCTAATACCCCACTCTCCTTTAGCCAATACCCCACTCTCCTTTAGCTAATACCCCACTCTCCTTTAGCTTTCAGCCTGTTTCTACATCACTTATCAGATCTCTAATTAAGAAATTAAAACCAACTACTCTAGCAGCTGATCTCCTCCCACCAGAGTATCTGCAAAAAGCAGCAAATGCCATAACATACCCCATCTCCATCATAATCAACAGAACCTTATCTGAAGCCACCATCCCCTCCATCTGGAAAATATCTCATGTAATACCACTCCATAAAGGAGGCAGCTCCTTCAAACTGTCAAACTTTAGACCCATAGCTATTCTGTCACCATTGCCTAAAATTATGGAGAAGTGTGTCCATAAACAACTTATGCATTATCTTACCCAGAATAAGCTGTTGGCTAACTCTCAGCACAGTTTTAGGCCATACCACAGTACCACCTCAGCCCTCCTATCCTTCTCTAACACCATAAACCATAACCAAAATAATAACAAGCTTTCCTCAGCCCTCATTTTAGATCTCTCCAAGGTCTTCAATATGGTCAACCACCAAATACTCATGCACACTCTTAAGGCATTCTCACTAAATTGCCATGTGCTTCAATGGTTCTAATCTTACCTGTGTGGTAGACAACAAGCCATCCTATGGCAGGAAAAACTATCAACCTGTCTACCTGTCACCCTAGGTGTCCCCCAGAACTCCATACTAGGACCCCTTCTTTTCTCTCTCTTTATTAATGACCTTCTCACTGTCATCCCAAATGCTACCTGTATCCAACATGTAGATGACTCCATCTTGATTTGTTCAGCCACCTTCCCAACAGATCTATTGACATTAACCCAGAATACTTTCAATATAGTTGAAAACTGGCTCTGTAACCATCAGCTGATATTAAACCCTAACAAAACAAAGTTGCTTCTTTTCTCCCCCACTTGTAGGTCTTCCTCACTACTCGTTACCATAAATCTAATAATGGTGCCATTATCGCCCTAGATGCGCAAACTAAAGCATCACAATTGACCACCCTCAAATTTGATACCCATGTCAATCAAACTATCAAAACCATTAACAAAAAACTTGGCTCCCTCTATAAGATGAAACCTTTTCTTAGTCCATTTGCTAGGACTGCTATTGCTGATTCTCATTTACTCACCACTCTTCTCTATGCCTCCCCTCAACTCACTAATTTGAGTAAATCCACTCTTGGAAAACTCTCCAGCTGTTATAACCATATTGCTAGATTTGCAACAGGGACGACCTATAGGACCCAATACTGTCACAACCTAAGTCTTCTGGGGTGGCTAGAATGGCCTAGTCTACTTCAGTACAACCAGCTTATAATTGCCCATAAAGTTCTCAACCACCCTGCTAATACACCTGCACTTAAAAATATCATCAACCCTTATAGCAACCTGAGGTCACTTCGCTCTTCTAATAAACTACTGGGTCAAGCATCCAAAATCAACAACTCTGCTGGGGCCTCTCTGTCTGCTAACTCTGTTGGAAAAACATGGAACTCTCTTCCTGCTGATCTTACTCTTGAATGCTCTCTTACTCAATTCAGAAAAAGTCTCAAGCTATACTTTAAAACCCACTGGCTATGTCCTTGTTCAAAACCCAACTAGATCCTCCTCTATAGTCTGTAATCATGTTACATGGCCTAGTCAGTTTGTCAACACTGTTTAAAAATGTATGATTATATTATCTGCTTGCTCAACTGGAGCCGGTAAACTGTGTGCAACTTGTAATCTTTTTGTGATTTTTACTGTATGTTTGGAATTTTCCTCACCAGGCCTCTGCTGAAAATGGACATGTATCCAGTTTGACTATCCGGGTCAACAAATGTAAAATAAAATAAAATAAATAAAATAATACAAAGATTGACCAATGCATAGTTTTGTTAGTTAATGTAGGTTAATATTTATGAGAATTATTATGGATCTTTTGAACATTAAGTATCAAACGAACACTGAGTTTTCAAAATATATGTTAATAGTACATAGATACATTTTAACTAGGATAGGCCTATCTAATAGAAACTTTGTTCAGTGCTGTGTTTTTTTTTCAGCCTGCTAAATTCTCGATATGTACAGAAGTGGGGTGACATGTATTTTTGTATGAAATAGTTAACAAAATAATATTATGCAGGTTTTGCTGTTTGAACATTATTATTCAGTCAATAGATAATGTTTTTACATATTTATTGTTAGATAGAATATATGATTGCACTAAAAGTTTTTTGTTGCTTCCTGTTTTGCATTTATTAGATAACGCAACAGTCATGTGGTGCCAATATTTTCTATTGGCAGCCGTTAAAGATTTAAATGGAGGCTTTTACTTCTGTATATTTTTTAAAGATCTGAAGAAGCAGGGATAACCATAAAAGTGCTTACCTTGTATTTTGTCTTATTTATTTTTACTAAAACAGGGTTAGTTTTTCCTCCAAGGTGGTCGCTTTCATTTGTTTTCACTTTAATCATTTTTGACAGAACCTACTTTTGCCCAGCAGCTCTTCATTTACTGTGCTTTAAATTCTAGAAGCAGTGGCTTTTTATAAAGTGTCCCTACGTGGCTCCTCCCCACAGTTGTATCCACACTATGCACACACACACACACACACACATATATATATATATATATATATATATATATATATATATATATATATATATACACACACACACACACACACACATATATATATATATATATATATATATATATATATATATATATATATATATATATGATGCGACTGGAAAACTGCATTCGATTTTTCTTCATATCTAAAGGTGATAAAAGAGGTTATAACTGCTTTCAGTAAAACGCCACCTTTTCGTGAGATGCTCAGTGTGAAATGCTTGCACCCTTCCTGTCATTATGGCACCATCTGGACCACAGGAAGAATGGTAGAACAACAGGAAGGGTGATCATTCCATTAGCTGCCAGGTAGTGTATGATGTGTGTGAGTGAGTCACCAGAATGTTGGACCTGTGTCCTGGCAGTGCCCATGATTCTCCTATCTGGCACAACAATCTTACTCTTCCTCCTGTTCCTGCATGGTAGGATACCCCAAGGTCACTTTGTTGGTAATGGCAAAGTTTTCCAGTCATAGTAATTTCTGTAGGTTTAATTTGAAAATGCATTAGTAGTACCCCACCCCCTTATTTTATTATGTTTCCCTCCCTGTTTTATTTTGCAGATGATGCAGGATACCCACACAACCCTTAGCTGATGACACCAGTCCAAAACCCTAGGAGCTCTACTGAGGGATGCTTCAACACTTTTCCATACCAGACATGGATTGACACTGAGTAGGTATTTGGCCTGCTGAAAATCAGGTTCCTTTGTGTGAATGAGTATGGGTGTGCCCTTCAGTCTGACCCTGTTACTGCATGTAGTATGTTTACCACGTGTTGCATTCTGCACAACTTGATTATGCATAAGTCTGGTACTCAACTGCCCCATGACTGCAGTGGAGCTCCCTGTATCATTTCTTCAAACAGTGATGACAGTAATGATGGCCAGCCAATAGCAGTATCATGGAACACCATGTAACAGGCTTGTGCATGCTACACAGCTATGCAGGCAAAGAGGTGGCATCCTGTGTGCCACTATAGGCAATGAGACCCAGGCAGTGTTTCCTTTACTGTAATATCACATAGGTTAAACTTGATGAATGCAGTATTAGTGGTGGGCTATGCTGTGTGATGCATGGCCTATTGTCACTGTAAATCAGACAGTTTCATTATTATTTAAAGAGTTTTTTACACAATGAATTGAATGCCATATATGTTTTGCTTGTATTATCTGCACTTTGATGCCTAACAATTAACTATGATCTGTAGAGTTAATGGTAAAGGCCTAAGGAGAAGTATAATGACTCATGTAAATGTTGTGCCCTTATAAAATTATTCAGAAGTGCAAGTTTTCTGCAGCAGGGATGGCACAGGACTGTTCATTATATGTTATGTTTTTCAGGCTGCATTGCAAGTGGTAACATAAAGCAAAGTGGAACATACCATGTACATGAGAAACTTTTCAGATGGGGAACAAGAATTCATGAATTCACCTTTTTCTGGCAAAAAGTTGAATTATTTCTTTCTTATGTGCTCTGCTGCAAGTTACTGTCTTTCAACTCTAATGCTAAACTTATTTGTCTGCAAAGTGACTACTAGGTAAGTGCTATTGCTTTGCTTTAGTGAACATTGAATTCAAACTCATTTATAAGATGTCCTTCATGTGTAATGTTGACCATTTCTGTATGGTTCTTGCTCAGGTGAGACTGCACATCAAATTAATTAGTTCATTCATTGAAACCAAACCTGTGTGACATTAGAAATAGTAAATACTCATCATTTGTGTAGTGCTGAGGGTAAAGTAATGCATGGTCATATTTGTACATCCTCCTTGCTGTACCCACAGAATACTATCTACAGTAATACTTTGAAAAACAAATCAACAGCCTCCCTCCTCAAAGGGTTTTTCCTTCTACACGGTATCATCACATGTTGTAAGTAGTTCTGCATTTATATCCATGCCTGATTTTTACTCTTGCGGTCTGTGGTTTCATACACAAAGTCCCCTAATGATACTGTAGCTGACAGCCGTACTAGGGAGATTGAGCAAGTGCTGGCATGAGAGCTTGATGCCAAGTAACTGCAATGCCAATATCTGCTGGATGCTGGAGACTGAGACCTCAACGTTGAGGTTCTACCATGTGTTGTGCAAGGCTGATGAGTCCTGTCTGCCTTCTTTTGAATTATGTCACCTGTGCTCATTGTACCACTACCTTATGAATAACATGGGGTGGGACCTACTCTGCCACCAAATGTGCGGACACTTCCTCGTCTATGTCCAGCTGTACTTGTTATGTGAGTTTAAGACCTTACAAGTGTGTGCATGGAGGCAGACATGGATGTGGTATGTGTCCACCATACTGCACAGGAGGATAAACTTGGCATTGTTCTTGGCTTTACCATTCCCATGTACTGATGGAATTCTTTATGATTGCCTTGTGATACTTTAACCATCTCTCCCTGACTCTCCATGGTAGTGGCTTGTGCCTGAATAATGTCACGGCACATCTGCTGCTTGTCAGCCAAGAACTTGTGTGTCCAAAATGAATAGTAGCCAAGAGACAGTAAACACTAAGAACCAAAACAACTGCCTCAGTTTCTATTGCCAACACAGAAATAAACAATAACAATTTATTGCTATGTTTAGCAATTTCATCCATACAAAACTACAAGGACTTCATCAGAAACTTTCTCCAGAACTAGCTGTGAGATATGCCTTCATCTGGCAACCACTTTGCACAGGTGTCACAGTAGGTACTTCTGACTATAAAATGGTAGCATCTTTCTAAATGTGTTCTTGATGTCCACAACAGACTGGTGTTGAGATATTTGGTGTCTCTCCTTTTCCTGTCACAATGTTATGTCCTCATTCTATTTATTATGTGAGATTGTGTCATTTCTTATATAGTTATGTACCTGCTGTGGGGAGAAGGACCCTGCCATTATACTTTATGACTGTATGTTACTTTCCTCAGGCAGTGTCATGAATATGAGAGTTGAAAGCCAGTGTGTTTTCAGCTTCTCTTTTTGAAGCTAGTACTGAGCCTGTGAATGACTTAACACAATTATGGATTTTAAATATTGTAAGCCCTCCTTTTTAACATAAGGGTAATATTAATAGCATCATTTAAACCATAAATTCTAATTTGTGTCTTGATTTTAATGATTTGATATGATTGTGGTTAAGCCACACCTGTTTTTTGTATGACTTTATTTTTTAAACTAATGGGTAGCATTTTAAATTGCAGTATTTTTAGGTACCTGTTTCTTTAAGGCAGCAGATATGTTTGTCACATGATGGTTCTATTTCTTATTTAAATAATGATTAGCTTTGTGTTAGTCATTCTGATGAAATCCTTTACACACTTGGGTGACAGTGCTTAATGACTGTTATTAAACTGTTCTGCTTGGTATTTACCACCTTCCCCTTTATTATTTTTGTTTTTTGTCACAGTTATTTTGACTGGCATTCTCTCATTTTAATGAATAAATGACATGTTGAGGCCTCTGACAATCAAAAATCATTAATGCATAAACCAGATCATACAGACACTTACCATGTAAACAGTGATAACTTTCTTGCATGCCTGATATAGAAATGCATGGGTTATATGGAAGTATATGCAGCAGAAAATATTACCATTTTGTATGCACTAATTTTCCTGACTGCCACACTGTGGCTGCTGCTGTGGTCTGAAAGTATTGTTGTACACACCACGTCTGGTGATTCCCATGGCATTGTTATCTGCATGATAGTCATCACCCCTTATGAATATAAGGTACTACTCATCAGGTGTTAACAGTCTGATAGTGGAAGTGTCCCAACAGTGCTGCTGCTGGCAATGGCATTCTGCATAACTTTGATGATTGCATGTCCCATGAGGTCATTTTCTGTTTTCCTACACTGTCCGTTCCCCAACAGCACTGATGTGAGACACTACTTGATTCCAGGACTTAACTTTATGTGTCTGCTTTGCCCCCCCCCTTTCAAAACAGATATTTCCTATATGTCTTGAGAGTATCCTTTGGGGGTCTGTCTCTCTTCAGGAGTGAAGCTTTCTTTCTGGTTTCTCTCTGGTGTCTTGATCCCTGCTGCTGTATCATGTTGTAATGTAAAAGCGTTAATTGTGTTCCACAATTAAACCAGACACACACACACACACACACACACACACACACACACACACACACACACACACACACACACACACACACACACACACACACACACACAATATCTACAGTACAAAGTTTCATAGTAGATGTGAAGATAGATGAAGGCTGCCAACCTAACCAGATAGAATTTTGTAGATAATTCTGTCATTTGCAAATATTAATGTAAGCCACAAGCTTGTTCTCTTAAATGTGAAAAGACTGCATTTGATATTGAACTGCAAAAATGTAACAACAGTGCACACTGCTCCAAGAAAGTGAAGTCAAGCATTTTATGACTGTCTTTGATGCCAAAACCCGGAGCCGATATGTCTGGATAAAGGAATTCTGCCTATTGTTTTGAGGCCAGAGTTAATGGCTAGAATTTGTATGTATAATTCCTTTTGTTGGCCTGGCTTCCTGACCAGTTGCAAGATCAATAGGACTAGTTCTGTTAGCCTGTAAACCAGAAAGGAATGATCTAATCTGAAATGAATCAGTGGTACTGTGTTATCAATTTAAGGACAGAAAGAATGAGAGCATGAAAGCATTTGTCTTGAGAACATCCAACACCACCAACACTGCCTGTTTCTACATGCAAGGAGGATTTTAGAACTGTGTTTTCTTTTAGAAGTAGCTAGGAATTAGAAACACAAGAAACAACAATCTGTTAAGCTTGAGAGTCTGCAGGTTTTACTTAACAATATATGTATGTGTGTGTGTGTGTGTGTGTGTGTGTGTGTGTGTGTGTGTGTGTGTGTACCCCACTGGTGGTTAGGATTACTTAGACTCAAACCCTGTACCTTAGGTACAAGGAGCAAGAGCCTAAATTCTCTATCCATACCACCACCACTTGTGATTCAAGGAATTAATTTCATAGTTTTCAACTGTCCAAAGTTTTACAGAATGTCTGGAATATTTGGCTTATACTTTTGGTCTGTTCCTCTTATAATTTGTGGTTTTCTGGCAAATTAGTCAGAACTTAATTCACTAAATAATGATAGCAATTTAAGTTTCAGTCTTCCTGTCTTTCAGGAAACACATGGTAACACAAAACATTTTATTCTAGCAACTTTTCTAAGATTATGCAAGCAATGTTTAAAATGTGTCCCTGGTTTTGGAACTTTGTTCCTCTCCCTCCAATAAATGTTGGCTTTTTCTTGATTTCTTGTGCTGCATAGTTCTTCAGGGGGAGAGGAGTTTAGTGCTGCTTATACCATGTCTATTTGTGTTGTTAGTAGCACAACAGGTAAAATGCTGTTGTTTGATGCAGAAGGCTGTGTGTTCTACTCCCACAGCATGTAGATAGATTGCTGGTATTGTACTGTGTCATACTTTAAAGGGGGTGGATGCTGCAGACATGAGACTATCCTCTTTAGCAGACATACCTAGTAATTATGAACCTGTTATCAGTTTGCCATCCATTCCCTATTATAATATTACAAGCTTATCATTTTTAATGTAACATAGGCAATTTATTCTTCAAGGGGGCAACAGGCACTTTATTTGTAGATGAAACAATGGCATTTAAAGTTGTTTGTTAGCAACCTCTTCATTAGTTACAGATTTCTTTAATGTGGAATTATTTAGATGACTTTTACTTCTGCAGAGATTGTGCAAATTTACTGATACTGGTGGATTGTAGAAGTTTGAGTAGACTTTTATGATGGAGATGTTCTGAGCTGGCAGTTTTGTCATTATTGGTTCATGCACTTTGTTTCATTGCTTACTATAAAAATGTTCAAAACAATAAATTTAAAACACGCTCTAACAGGTGTGCTGTATTATACAAGGAATATAATTTAATACAATCAGGAAGGTGTATAAAGGACACGTGTATGTTTTATGTGCAAGGGGCCTATGATTTGAAAACAACCCAAAGATAATCTTTATCCTCTACTGGCCTGATGCATTTTCTTTGAATGTGGGTTTCAAACCTGTTTCAATGAATGTGAGTTTCACGTCAGAAAAGTTTTAATGTTAAGTCTATTTTTATTGTGAGACTGTATTGCTTTGTTTAGCAGATGTCTATTAGTGTTTGTGCTACAAAATGTAAAATAAAAGTTTTAAGTGAAATCCAAGTAATCATTCTAGAAGTAAAGCAGTATGCATACTACAATGTTTATGGTAAATGGGGCAAAACAGCTAAGTAATGAGACATTGGAATGGCTGCGGGGGTGGGGTGGGGGCTATGTATGGAGGGGCCCCATTCGACTATGATTTTGAGAGGGGGAAGGGAGGCAAACTCAAAGACAGCCCTGGGTGGCACAAACTCTAGCTATGCCACTGATCAGTAGGCCATGGATAATGACTTTTGGAGGTCCTAGCAAACTATAATGTTTGTTTGATAAGATTAGAATATTGCCTACTATTAAATGCCCTACTTTTACCACAAAACCAACATACTGCAAGTCAGCAAAAACAGAATCCTAAAGTTCATCATCTTCTCCCTTTCCAATGAAAATCATTGCTATACATTTCATAAAAAATGGTTACCATTTACTAAAGGGTCTGGGGCCATATTTTGGTTGTCTAGTCTTCAGTTTGAGTATGAAAGTTGTTATCCCACAATTCCATGGGAGTAGGTGGGGTTACGTAATTATGTATGTAAATGTTATGCTAATCAGAGTATAGATTTGTACCCATTTTTCATGAGCATGTGTGCAGATTTTTGGTGTATCCAGGTTGAGAGGTAGGACCTGGGGTCTCACAGTTAACATTACTTGGTACTTTAGATTTTTGCCCATTTGCTGTATAATGTTCTCCCAAATGCATCCAAGAGCAATATGAACAATTACCACATTTTTTTCTTTCCTGATTTTCTGTGGTTGTTACAATGTTCTTTCACATTTTCCAGTATAGTTTTTATGCTTATTCCCTTTCTTTGGGTTGGGAGGGTGGCCTAATGGTTAAGGTGTTTGCCTTACAAACACAAGGTTCAGGGTTGGAGTCTCACAAGGGATAATTGGCTAGGCTTGAAATGGCTCACAAGAGCAGTTAGCCTAGTACTAATCTATGAACCTATGAACCTATGAACCTGTAAACAATGAGTTGTCTATTGCCAAGTTTCTCTTGGACGTGTCTCTCCTCATTAAACATTTTTCTCCAAAATCCATTTAATGGTATTACTATTAGTGGTGAACATAGTAATAAAGAAGTTTTTAAAGGGGGTTATTTTTCTGTATGATGTTAATGTGTGATGTCATTTCTGTTGTTACTGCTAGTGTGGTCACAACTGTCCTACTATTTCTTGAATTAAGGATAGGTACAAAATGATTGTATTCTCTTTTATTGATCACTTCCAGCATTAGGTTGTTAACCATAAACAATGGGTATCCTAGTTTAATGGACATGTCCTTCAAAACTGTGCATTCATCCAAGAAATCTTCCTCTAAGGTTGTCATTTGTACTGCCCAGACAGACTGTCCTTTAATAACTGCCTTTTTCTGCATAGTAAGATGTGCACTCGAATAATGTAGGAAAGTGTTTGCATATGTTGATTTCTGATAGATTTTGGAAGTAAATCTGTTTTCCATATAGTTTATGGTCAACATTACATCTAGATAAGAGACTCCGGCTTCACCAATTTCATGGCTGAACATCAAGAATTCAGTACTCTTGTTGATATGTTTTATGAATTAGGTTATCTTTCCTCTATTGTCATCCCATACAATAAAAATATTGTCCAGGTGTCTAGTGTTAAAACTTAATGGAAGCCATAAAATCAGTATTGAACAAGTGTTTCCTCTTCCACTGGATCATTATAATATTGGCAAATAGTGCCCCACACAGTGAACCCATCGCCACTCCTCTTTGTTGTAAGTAATACTGTCCAGTAAACATAAAAAAGTTGTTTTTCAGGACTAATTCGATTAAGCCTTTGTATGCATTCATTTTATCCTGTGAGATCCCTTTATTAAATAAAAAGTCAGCAAACTATTCAACTCTCTCCTTATGGGATATCACTGGATATAAATCCTTGACATCGATAGTTATAAACGTGTAAGTGTTTTTGTATTCGGGTTTATCTATCTTGTTCAAAACATTCCGGGAGTCCTTGCAAATGTGCTCTTCCAGAGATACCAGGTGTTTCAACTTCTTATCCAAAATTTTAGGGTAGTAATTGAGCCCTTTGCATCTACAGTTGGTCTCATTGGGAGATTTTGGATATTTTTATTAATTTTTGGGACCCCAAAATTAATTGGTACCATGGGTGCTATGTTGAGGTAATTGAATTATTCTATAGTGAGTTATTCATTAATGAACATGCCTTTTAATTCAATATTAATTTTTCAATATGAGATGTTCATTAAATGAAATAGAGTTGTAAAAATCCTCACCTAGGATGATTTTCATCCTGCTGATGTAGTCATCTGACTCCATGATAACTAGCCCCCTCCTTTGTTAGGCTTCATTGCCCTAAGGTTGTTCCTTCTCATTTCTTCAATAAGATTGCATTCTTTAGGGTCAGATTACTTTGCCCACTACTTTTAAAGTTGATCTGGACTGTATTTCTAGTATCCAACTCACATATCTTCTGAGATGAGCTGTACAAGTGTGTCTCCATTTCAATAGGTGTGAAATGACTTTGGCTTCTCAATGACAAACTGCATTGAAGGGCACTGAGCATGTGAACATGCATGCACTTAGAGTGGTTATCTAACACAGTAAACTGTGCTATACCTTTGGGAGAGATACGTAGTGTATTACTAATCATTAGACTTTTACTTTATTATAAAAGTACTGCATTCTCAACAGCATACAAATTTTCCAAACAGTACACTGTATTACTTGAAAAGGGTGGAAGAATTTATTAATGAACTGCTGTAACATCCGCAAATGTTGCATAACAAAAGTTTCATCCCGTGGTAACACTAGTAGTACTTTGATAACAATAAAATGATGGAAAATGTTACAGCCTTCTGAGCCGACGCATATGCATACCTATGCTATCCCTCCACTCCATATTCAGGTATTATACTACAGAAACTTTTTACATGTACATAACAAATGTAATAAAGGCAGTGAATGGCAAAGGTGTAATTCCATATGACCTCAGCAGTCGGTTCTCATTCAGAAGCCTGAAACATCATAAGCCTGAAAATCAAAATCCTGAAACCAAAAGCCTGAAAATTCAGAATCCTGAAAACTCAAAATCCTGAAAGCCCAGAATCCTGAAAGACCAAAATCCTGAAACTCAAAATCCTGAAAACACAAATAATGCTAATATGTCACTATAAAGACACTAATATCTACCAACTGACCCTGACCCTAACCCTAACCCTAAGGTCCGTCACTATCGCACACTCACCTGACCCGCGCCCTAACCCTAACTCACTTAAACCGCCCCTAACCCCAATATTTGTCACTATTGCATACATGCCTAACCTGCGCCCTAACCCTAACTCACTTAAACCGTCCCTAACCCTAAAATAAAACCAACCGCACACTTACCTGACCCCAATGCATGACCTAACACCACAGGGCTAACAATAGCAAAGCCACAATGACATCAGTATGTCTATTTTGTGTTTTCAGGATTTTGAGTTTCAGGATTTTGGTCTTTCAGGATTTTGGGCTTTCAGGATTTTGAGTTTTCAGGATTCTGAATTTTCAGGCTTTTGGTTTCAGGATTTTGATTTTCAGGCTTATGATGTTTCAGGCTTCTGAATGGGAACCCAGCAGTCATATAGAGTAATTCCATGTGACTGTTGCAGTCAAGATGGTCAGCCAACCTTTGCACTGCTATCACTTTCTTACAAATTATTCCTCTATGAGTGTATAGATTAGGCATGGTGATGGTACACCTCAGAAAGTATGTTTCACACCCTTTTATCTTTGGTTTTAGGCTTACATATTTCAGTCTTGTTCTGGGACTATGTAAAGGATGGTTTCTGCTAATGCTCTGGGTAGAGACCCAAGGTAGACTGATAAAGAGACCAAGTCGATTCTCTACCTGCTGCAGGAGTCAAACTTGTAGATGTTGGAGATGACAACTGCTAGCTCAGCTTTCTGCTAGAAAGTGGACATATGGCAAGAGATGGGGAGCACCTGTTCTTCTTAAAAGGGATCCCCACTCTGGGCAGCAGTATAGTCAGAGGTATGATGACCTGCAGTAACAGAAGGAGGACCACCTGGCCAGGTGAGTTTTAGATGTCCAGGAGAGAAGGCCAGAGCTCTATAGTAAGTACTTTTTCTTGTCTGTATTATCTGTAAGAGTATTTGCTATGTACAAAACAAACAAAATTTTGTATGCATATTCGCATAATTATTTTAAGTTAGTGTATGTACACACACACACACACACACACACACACGTGTGTGTGTGTGTGTGTGTGTGTGTGTGTCATATACATGTATTTCTGGATTAATTTAATTTATATCTCTGTCACTATCTATCTGTAATATGTTCTCATACGTATATCTGCATCACTGCTAAGCATTTGTGCAGTAATAGAGTTATTTTCAATTAGTTATGGATGCATTTAACAAAGGATTTAAGGTATACTGGCCAAATTATACCATGCTAACTAAATGAAGGTTAGATTCATTTACATACTACCTAGTGTTAGATAGAAGTCACCTAGGGTAAATCTCATGTTTACATGGCCTTATTTTTGGTAAAGTTTCATAGTTATTTTAAGAATATATAAATCAACAAATAAAGAAAAATAAATCAAAAACAAACAACGTGGAAGCCAGAGCACTTTAATTCCTGGTACCTTGGCCTTTCGCCTTCAAAGGATAAATTGTGCATAAACCAGCAGCCTTAAATATACTCCATAATTACATGTCATAATTAAACAAATGAATAACTGACATACATTACTATAATCAATTAAATACATTGCGTTTAAAGAGAAGAAACACCCACCACAAATTGCAAAATTCACCTATCTAAAATCCCATGCAATAAATATCTTTAAACATTTTTATGCACAAAGCGCAAGTATATTTTGTACATTTTTTAACATTCAAAAATTCAAAGAGCATTCTAAATGTAACCCACCAGGATGGAGAGTTCCATATTTTAAAATGTAAGTGGTTTCTGATTGATTTAATAGGGAACAAAAATCCCCCTTTAAACCTGCAGGTCGTGCTAAAACACTAAAAAAACAAAGATGTAAAATTGCCAGCATGCTTCCTCAAAAAATGTTCCACTACAAGACTTTCCGTCCTTTGGTTCCTAATATCGGCCAAATGCTCCAGAACCCTAATCCTCACCACTCTCTTAGTTTGCCCTATATATCAACATGTTTTATCTACACTATTTATCTTTTTTCCCTCCACTTCCTATCAATGTCTATACATTGTCCTTCTTTTGAAAAATTATTATCTTTTGTTTTTACTTTGATATGTAGTACATTTTGACCACTGCTATCACTGCAACCCTTAATGTTCATAATTATTTCTTTTGTTTTTCTCTTTACAATTAATTTTGTATTTGCATTGTTGTTTTTTAATAGTTTTTGTCCTGTATGTTTACCTTTGCTTATGTTTGCTGGGGCTCTTTCCCCTTGGGTCTCCACTGAAAATGGGTTGCTTACTATCAATGCAATGCAAATAGCTAATAACCTTTTCTTTTTACAATTATTTTGTATTGTGATTGTTATTTAATATTTATATATTGTCACTTTATCTTTACTTATGTTTTCTAGGGCTTTTCCCCTTGGGTCTCCACTGAATTTGGGTTTGTTTTCAAACTCACTTGGATTAACCCAGTTAACAAATGTGAAATAAACAAATAAATAAATGTTTTTTTCACATCCACATCCCAAAACGTAAATCATGCGGCATGATTTACAATTGAATCTTTCATTGGCCACATGCTATCTATATTAGATTCCTGCTGTGCATGGAGCCATCTTTAAATTACTAGTCTCCCAACAGGATACAAGTGCTCTTCAGCAATTGAATTTTGACTGCTGGTAAGCCATTAGACCTCAGGAATTTGTTAAAGTGTTCAGATTTGTATAGCAACACTTACTTATTGCCGCCCAATACTTTTGTCCTGCTGGGCTAAGCCCTGCTCCGTTTACCCTCGCTAATGCTCGTGCTCTTTCTGCTCCCCTCCCCTACCCTGCCCCAAATTCCCACCTGCCCCCACTACCTCTACATGTATAGTAATCCCAACCACACCCACACCTCAACCTCACATCACCTCCACCAATCACATCACCTCAAGTCAAATCACATTACACCCACTTGCTCCACCACACAATAATCCCAAACACTCACATTCCATCTAGGCATTATTACATCACCCCCAAACTACTTACCCATCCACATATAGTACAACCCTATAATTCCTATCCACACCTCCACCTAGAACCAACTTAAACTTTATAACCATTGGTAGCACACAACTAAGTCTATTCTGTCTTCTCATAATTCTTTATAACTCCACAAATTATAACTCTAGCAATATCCCTAAACTTAGTAGCCCAACACTATATTATGCACTCTCATATATAGAGACTGCACATTATAATAATATCTGCCCACAATTGTTCAAGAACCACATAACTGAACAATTCAAAACTAAACACATATGCTCTCATTCCTTCTCCAGAAAAAAACACAATACTTTTTCACACTCATCACCAAACTTAAACATCTGTATCACCATTTCAACAGCAGGCTCACCATAAGTGGGGACATCCACCCCAACCCAGGCCCAAATCTATCCTGTCCAACATAAACTGCTCCAGCTTAATTATCAGAACATAATACCCCGACTATCTTCATCCCTGGGCAAATCAACAACAGCAGCAAAACCAATCACCTTTTAATGTTAAATATTAATATTAGAAGTATCAAAAATAAAATACCTGAACTCCAGGCCACAATAACATACTACTCCCCAGACATAGTTGCTTTAACAGAAAACTGGCTAAATAAAAACATAACTAACTCAGAAGTTCTCCCTGCTGGCTACAGTATCATTAGGCAAGACAGATCACTCCGTAAAGGGGGTGACACTGCCTAAATGTACAAGTCCAACTTATCTTTATGTCAAATACCAAACTCCTCTCCCTCCTCCAATAATTGGGACATACTTATCTCACAACTTCAACTTCACCCTAAAAAGATCATCACCATGATTGTGATTTATACTCCACCTGGTAATATACCTGCTAGCCTTGAAGACTTCTTATCCTGGTGTTCTTCCCCATACTCACAAGAAAACATTATTCTGGGGATTTAAACCTAGATTGGTTCACCTGTATATCAGAGCCACCAAATAATCTAATAAATCTCCATGGCTACCAGCAGCTAGTCCAAATTCCAACTATATGTGATACAAAACTCTAAAAGGGAATCCATCCCTGACTGGGTCCTAACTAACAACCCTGCATTGTACCCCCACACAGGCAGTCTCCCAGATACCTTAAGTGACCATAACATAATATATCTTATACGTAGTAGAACAAGCCTATGCAAAACCATTAACTCTAAATTCACTAGAAACACAAAAAATGTCTCTCCTGAGGTCCTCAGTACTTTACTCTATAACTGTGACTGGACCCCTAAAATCCCTCCCACTTGACCAGGCTGTAGCATATTTCAATAAAACATTTCTACAACACCTAGACACTGTCTCTCCATTGCCAAAAATTAAGGTTAGAACCTCTACAACCCCCTGGCTCAGTAAAGTAACCAAACAAGTCCTAAAGTCCAGAGACCCTGTCTGGCTTTACTATAAAAAAAAACAAAGAAACACAAAGCCTAACTAAGTACCAAGAACTGCACAACCATGCAGAAAAATGCATTAGGCTGGACAAAAAATCCTACTACACAACATTACAAACTAAATACCAACACAACCCCCCAAAATTTTGGAAAAATGTAAACCAGCTACTAAAATCCACCCAAAAGGCTACCCCAAACCAACCACCCCTGACACTAAAGTTCCCATCGAAACACAATTCATCTCTCACTTTGTGAACTCAATTTTTTCCTTAGTATCACAGGACAGTTGAACCTCGCCCCCCCCCAACACAAATAATACTAATATAAGCTTTAACCTCAAACATTACAAACTAAATACCAACACAACCCCCCAAAATTTTGGAAAAATGTAAACCAGCTACTAAAATCCACCCAAAAGGCTACCCCAAACCAACCACCCCTGACACTAAGGTTCCCATCGAAACACAATTCATCTCCCACTTTGTGAACTCAATTCTTTCCTTAGTATCACAGGACAGTTCCAACCTCACCACCCCCAACACAAATAATACTAATATAAGCTTTAACCTCAAAACAGTTTCTACCACCTCAATCAAAAGCATGCTCTCCAAACTAAAAACCTCATCAACAGCAGCCGACCTACTCCCCAGCTATTTCTTAAACCTCACAGCAGATGCTATTGCTATCCCAATCTCCACTCTCATAAAGAGATAAATTGTTGAAAACTATGTACCCAAACTTTGGAAAATATCCTGTGTTACACCCATACATAAAGGTGGGACCTCCGCTGAACTTAATAACTATAAACCCATTGCTATACTCTTCCCCCTGGCCAGAAAAATCCATCCATACCCAGGGGCTAAAATATCTCCTAGACAACAATGTCCTCTCACCTACTCAACATGGTTTCAGACCTTTCCATAGTACCACTACAGCCCACCTCTGCTTCACAGGCAAAATAAACCATCTCAAAAACAAAGGCCTGTAGGTGCCAACTCTTTTTTTGGATATGTCCAAAGCATTTGACACAGTCTCACACCAAATCCTGCTAAACAAACTAAACCAATATCACCTATCCAGTTCCACTCTTACCTGGTTCCAAAGTTACTTAACTGACAGGTACCAGGCTGTGAAATGGGAAAATTCTCTCTCTCCTCAGCTGTCCATAACTATAGGAGTCCCACAGCATTCATTTAGGACCACTACTGTTCACAATCTTCACAGAATGACCTCCATACCACCACACAGCATGCATCTATCATTCAGTATGCAGACGATACTACCTTAATCTGTGCTGCACAAAATATTCCCACCCTCCTGCAAACAACTCAACTAGCATTCTCTGATGTTGAAAACTACCTTGCAAAAGCCCAACTTATCCTCAATCCAAAGAAAACTCAGCTTATGATTATAACCAGTTTTAACAAAAACACTAACAGTCAATTCACTATCTACTCCACAAATGCTACTCCAATCGCTCCAGTGGCACATGCTAAGCTATTGGGAATAACCATAGACTCCCACCTAAAATTTGATAGTCATCTCAACTTGACTATTAAAAAAGTACATGCCAAACTGGGATCACTCTACGTATCAAACCATTTCTTACCAACAACACAAGATCAGCCATTGCTCGCTCACAGCTTCTATCCACCCTAATCTATGCATCTCCCATTCTGACTAATCTCAACAAAACTGAACTAAGCAAAATGGAAGCCTACTATAACAGAATTGCCTGCTTTGCTTCAAATTGCTCATATAGAAATCATCACTGTACTGCTTTGAGCCAGCTCCACTGGCTTGAACTGCCCAACCTCCTAATCTACAATCAGCTCTGCCTCTGTCATTCTATCTATTGCCTCCCCAATAAGTGTCCTGCCCTTAAAAACCTAGTACAACATCACTCAGCCAAAAAGCCTCTTAAATCATCAAGCAAACTGCTACTAGAAGTCACCAACAGCTATAATAGCTTTGGAGACACACTATATAGTAGTTCAGTGGCTAAAAAATGGAACTCTCTCCCCACTAGCATACAAAACGGTTTACATGAATTTGGTCGTGCAACCGAAGATCGATCCGTCTGAATGCCAAACCTAAATGTCGAATCTCATGTGCCCAAATGCTCGGAATGTCAAGCGCAATGTCCAATTTGAAAGTCCTGATCACACAACCGCCACAACAAGTGCTACCATGGGTCGAGACGGGGAATAGTAGCCTGGCTGGCATTCGATAATCTCGGGTTTGACATACGCAGCTTCTACATTCCACGATCCTGGGGTTCTGCTGTCGACACGTTCGCATTTGCACAATGGTCGTTTGTGCAAATGCATGTATACCATACAAAATACATCATCCAAAGCCTCCTTTAAAAACCTCATAAGGCAACATCTCAAACAAAGTTGGCAGTGCCCTGAGTGTTCACCAGGCTAGTGAAAGTGGATAAGGTACACATACTAAGCCTAGAGTACTTGATAGTAGTTTTCACTCTTACTCACAAACACTGGCTAATGTACAATGTATGTACTGTACCTATGTACTATGTATGTATTCTACCTATGTTCCAAATTTCAGCTCTACACCACAAATCTATTAATTACCTTTATCTTTAAATTAATGTTTTCTTGTTTCTTCTCTCCATTGTAACTGCTGATGTGCTGCATACCACTGTAAAAATATGTCTATTGTAATTTGTGTATATATACTGATCATTTCTAAACATCTAAATGTATATGTAATTATTTTTCTGTGTGGAGCTTTTCTCCCTGGGCTTCTGCTGAAAAAGGGCCTTTTTGGCTCAGTCAGACACCCCCGGTTAACAAATGCAAAATAAAGTAAATAAATAAATACTTATAACAGAATAAATAAAACTCATGCAGGTGCGAAATGGCTAAATAATTCTCTCTTCATGCACAGCAATCCAAACCAAGAGGCAGCAGTTCTTAAAGCAATTCCTGTAATATATCTCAGAATAAAGACGTCCGATGTAATCCAAAGAAAAATTTATTTGTGCACAGAAAGCGCTTTCACCCGAAGGCTTTGTCAAACTATTACAGCAACCACCATTCACATTTAAGTTTAAATAGTGCAGCAATGTTTATCATTGGTCAATAGTCTCACCTATTTTACATATTAAATTAATCAAGGCTACATTACCAGCGCTCATTTGAAATCCACTTATAAAGTGCAGCAGTATTTAAAAACATTTCTAAAAAAATCAAATACATACTTCCATACATATAAACATAATCTAGATGCATACTGTGATTTTCTGAGATTAATTTCTTACATCCTGCAGTGCTTACTTGCATGCCATAAAAGTAAAGGGAATACTTAATTCATATAAACACAAGTAAGCATTACAGAGCACACTGCAGATTAAACAGGTCAAGTATGTCAATTATTAAGTAAGCAGTGTTTACAGAAATGTAACTGTACCATCTCAATCAATGCAACAATGCATAATTCTTCCTCTAACCCTCAGCAGACAGTCTGGTGTTTCTGAATGTATCAACTTAGAAAATGTGATTGCTTACTGTAATACTTTCTTGTAAAAAAAAAAAAAAATCTTATGAAATAACATGAAAGACTGCAGTGGAAGAAGCGCAATACTCATTACAGCTGCCACTTTGTATTACTCTAGGAAGATCCACTGTATTTTTTAGTTAAGCTAGGCATCCATTATATCAGGTATGCTAGAAAAAAGTGTAAAGAAAAAAAAATAAAGGGAGAATGTAGTCATCATCTATGCATACAGGTGTGGCACAGGTAAACAACTATGCATTCCCCTTTCTTTCTATTTCTACGGCTGAGAGGAGGAAGAGTATGACAGAAGGCAATCATGATTATTAATTAATTATACTATTAGCATGACATATCAAAAATGCAGTCGTACATTCTGACTTCCACTTTGGGGGGGAGAGAGGTTTTCTGTTACATCATTACATCAGTTATAAATACACATATAGGGATTATAACAGAAGAGCACCAGCAAGTAAAGAGCCATTAGTAGGTCCTGCAGCCAGTCTTAGTAGACGTTACCAAATAATAATAAGTTAGTAGTCTTTATAATATATACTGCATTTTTAATACCTGATTAAAAAAGCTCATTCTAAACTAAGAATAAAATATGTTAACATTCTTGTCTCCATGTTTCCCATCTCTGTCACTTTTATTTATTTATTTATGTTTTTCTCATTTTATTTTCCTTTTCACACAGGTCCATATATCCTAAACAAAGCCCTGTTGCATGCATCCTGGGTAAGAGAAAACTTATCACCTCCCTCTGTGGGTCCCCCAGTGCATGTCAGCCTAGAAAGCCACCAACTTAGAGATCTTTGGGACATGGTAGAGGAAGTAGCATTGCTTACTGAGGCACCTTTGACCTACAAGACCTCCTCCAATATGTTCAAGACTCATTCTCCCAGTTGGCAGTGATCACTAAGCTACCAGAGGCTTCTACCTCTACACTACCAGGGTCTCCCTTTGCAGGTCCATCAAGCAGGGGAGATAATTGAGGTCCTCCAGATCAGGGTGAGAACTGTGCTTACATCTCATCACCCTCCACCTTTTGTGTCTGTCTGTCATCAGTATGTCTTGTGTCCCCTTTCAGTGTCGGCCCATTGTAGTGATCCTGCCTGTCTTTTTATGTTTCTTAGGTATTCCCTAAGCCTCTTCCCTACATGCTCTTCCTTTCTTCCCTCCCCAAATTCATTCTTGTATAATACATTTGAAAAATGAGGGGATCAGTCCTCTGCCAAAAACATAGTACCCCTCCTTTCTTACCTCAACCAACACAACCCTCTTGATGGGGTCCTTATGTGTGTACCTTGTTTTCTCTCTCTCCCCCTCATTTCCAGCTTTTCTATCCTCCCCTTTCCAAACTTTTAAAGAACAAGTTAGGGAGTCCACATAAGAACAACCTTAAATTAATTAAATAACACCATATAACTTTTTAAATTTACTTCCAGACAACTGATATGAGTGCTACTTTCTTAAAGTAACTGAAAGTAGCATATGCTAAGTTGCAAAGGCTCTCAGTCACTTCAAAACTTTGAAAAGAGATGAAAGCAATCATCACTCTATATTCATGGAGATTCCATTGTACTAACCCATACCATTTAAAAGCCATTTTATGATTATTCAGAAAGATAAACCTACTACAGTCATTTATGTGCACAGCTTCTCTTTTTATATTTAAGCCCATTTAGTTGCACTAACCACATTTATATATAGAAGTTGTGGCACTTTTTGTAGATTACACTTGTGCACATGTGAACAGAGAGACTATGAATACCACCCCATGACTGACATTGCCAGCCCTAGTTTGTCAGTAGAGTGTTTAGTTTATAAAATACTTAAAAATTATTTGACTGTTTTTAAACAAAATCTCCATTTAGTCATTTTAATAACGATCTAACAAAAATAGCTTCTGCTGTATTTATCAATACACTTAAAAACTGTTTTGTGAAAAAAAAAATACTTATACCCCAGGATTCATGAACCTTGCACCAGGCGCCCGCATAGCGTCGGCGTTATAAAGCCAAATATGGCCACCGAGCGATTCGGGTATGAACCAATCCCACGTGCACTACCGGCATGCGCCGGACCTGCGCCGCCCCCGGCGTAGGTATGCTAAACACACTGTGTGCGGTATTGTACCATGCAAATGAAGGCAAATAGCGATCCACGGTGGCGCAGGCGTAGCGTAAGGGCACGGCAATGTAAACCAAAAAAAAACGGTTTACATTTACCCAAACATGACCAAGGGGTAACGGAAGGCTGTCAACGTCAGGTATCATACAGGTGCAATATGCCAATGGCAAAAGGCACCGAGAGTGTCCAAAGAAAACATGCACAAAATGTAAATAATGACATAAATGGTATGTACGCAGAAACCACAGCAGAACCCCCAGACATGTGCACAGACGGTGCAAAACAATGAAATAATATGACAATGTCCTAAAAGAGCAGTATAATACACATCAACTGCACAGCCACCACACACCATAGTATGTATGGAAAGCCTCAACCCCAGCGCAGGGTTGTCAACGAGTGGCGGCAGTGTTCGGCGCCGTAACCATGTATTAGCAGTCAATGCCATGCAAATGAGGCAGATAATAGTGAATCGCAAAACCGCCGCCGGTGTAAGGATGGAGCAAGCGGCAGCGGTATTACACCGAGTGGCCTACATGGAATACATGTCAATCGCAGAGGGTGTGCCACTGTAGGAGGAAGCACATTGGAGGCCAGCTAACTTGCCCTGTACAATGCACATCACAGCAGCAGGACTGGCGTGTGAGGAGATAGATGCGCTGAGAGTACATAATGCGCGCACAGATGCATGTGCACGAGGATGACTACGTTCCCCAACTCAGTCATGGAACGGCCTCCACGTCAACAACCACGGATATAGGAAGGTAATGCGGAGAATATGAGGAAATGCAGAAGCAGTGTAATTGGAGCCGTAATGAGCAATCAACACCAATCAATCCAGGAAGGGCAAACGGCAGCAGCAGACAACTCTGCATGCAGACTCCCATAAAGCGGGAAAGGGAGGCATAGGAATGCAAAGATAGTAGGGGATGTAGCAGAAATGCAAAGAGCAAAGAACCGAAATAGCACAGCCAAGTACAGAGGTAGCATAACGGCGGCAGACAAAATGCATCATATGCTATGTGCCTGCAGGATGCACTGCAGGCAATAGTAGGTGCAACGTGCAGAAACAGTAAGGTAAGATGCAAAGCTAAGACAATGCAGGCAAGTGTAATGTAACACTAAAGGCAATAGCGTTGCAGTTGCAACGGTAAAACACGGAAGATAATCCACAGATACGGCCGCACAGACACACCCAATGACATCACCGGGTATACAGCACAACAGTATAAAGTGTGAATGCACACAACACACAGCGCGATTTCCCAAACGCCGCACCATAGGGTGTAAACACACGGGGAACTTTTAATATGTATATGTTGGGTGCCGCCGTGGCCGTGATGCATCGGTATGTGTCAGAGACAGACGGAGTTGCGGAGGAGGGTGCCGACACCTACCGTAGGCCTCAGAGGAGAAGGAGAGTGTTCAGACCAAGGGTGACCTACCAGGGGCTGCAAGACCTGGAGATAGTAGAGTGCTACAGGGTGGACAGGGACACGTTACAGCAAATAGTGGAGCTGTGCCGGCCACACCTGAGAACAAGAGACAACAGAGGGGAGCCCATCCCAGTGGACACAAAGGTATGTGTGAGCTTGCGAATACTGGCTACAGGTACCTTTCAAAGGCCAACCGGGATATAATGGGCATCTCACAGGCATCAGCATCCAGGGTACTACACCAGTTCCTGGATGCCATGTTACGACATGCCCATGAGTATATTAACTTCCCCAGATCTCAGGAGGAGTTGGCTAGCAATATGCGCCACTTCCACCGTGTGGCACAATACCGGAGGTACTGGGTGCGATAGACTGTACGCACATAGAAATCAAGTCACCACCGGGAGCAGGGTAGACGCTACATAAACCGCAAGGGATACCCCTCCATCAATTGCCAGGTCGTGTGCAATGCGCAGGGCATTATCATGGATGTGTGTGCTGGCAGCCCTGGAAGCTACCACGACTCCCATATCTGGCATGCCTCACAGCTGTATCAGGTATTCGCCAGGGGACATCACACAAGGTCACCTTGTGGGGAATGCTGGCTATGCACTGGAGCCGTGGATGATGACACCCATCAGAAATGCACACACACACATGCAAGAACGCTATAATGAGGCACACGCACAAACCAGAATAATCATAGGCGTGTGTTTGGGATGTTGAAATCACGGTTCCGGTGCTTGGATACATCCGGTGGAGCCTTGCAGTACTCTCCAGGCACATGTGCCCACATATTCATAGTATGTTGTATGCTACACAATATGATTCTGCGGAAACAGCTGCTGCAGGGACATAATGGTGTAGGGCCACCAAGCCCGCCACAACTGCCAAGGCAAGCACAGGCACAGGGCGTTCAGCGCCATGAACACACTGTGCCAGCCCCAGTAGGTAGACGGAGGCGTACCCAATATGCCTATGCCTTGGCAAAGAGGGAACGTATAGCACATACTCTGGCAGCGTAGGCCCCATGGACTGACACCTCCCTACCTGCACACACAGTGAAATGGACGCCACACAAACATGTCCGCCTGTAATGTGTACCGTATGGGCAGACGTATGTGTGACTCCAACATAGGCACCACCCAAACACTGCACACCCAATAGCCAGCGGAGCATGGAACGCCAACACCTCAACCGCACGCTGGTCCTACAGCAGACGGCGTAGCCGTATGCTGCCACTTTCTGCGCAAGTCGACCACATATGTACATATGTGCATACACAGATACGGAGATAGATATCATCACACACGTAGAAATATATGTACACATACACAGATATAAAGTACAACAGGTAAATATGGAATCCCAGGGATGCAAGTTTACAGAGAAGTAAGACGCGAAATCTCCACATAGTAAACATAGTGAACGACAACCCGATCATCCGGGAGGGTGGGCAGAGCAGGGAATGCCAGCCATGGAAATGTCAACCTGCATCAATGCATATCCGCGGGTCGGGATGATCGCCAGGCCACGGTACAGTAACAGGACATGTGCGTGTCATATTCATAGGATATGAGTGCGGAGGTACACACCGCCGCTGGCGATGCGGTAAACATAGGTACTGTGTGCAACCGTCGGTGCGAAAGCGGCTATATGTGTATGTGTGAGGTGAGGTTGTCGTGTGTTCCGCTGTGTGTGTGTAATGTGTGTGCCACTGTAAAATGTGTATGTAGGTGACATGTCACAGGCGGAGTGGAATAACATGCATAGGCATACAGTACAGGAACCACAGGCGTATGTACAGCAGTACCCACAAAGTACTACTGAGAGCTCCTCAGTGGCTGGCGTGGCGGCGTAAAGCGATGCAAAGCGGAAATGTCCC
This sequence comes from Protopterus annectens, assembly GCF_019279795.1. Classification (NCBI taxonomy): domain Eukaryota; kingdom Metazoa; phylum Chordata; order Ceratodontiformes; family Protopteridae; genus Protopterus; species Protopterus annectens. Next base: position 321,933,545 of record NC_056740.1, on the reverse strand, counting down.
AGAATGTACCACAGGACCATAGCCAACAGGAGATGCAAAGGGCGATGTACAAACCATGCCCGTATGTATGGCGGCCATATGGTAGACTCAACGATACGTCGGCAGCGTTACACAGCATCAGGCATGTACGGCGAAAATACGCATGTGCTATCCCGGCACCGATCGTGGCCACGTACCGTCCCGTAAATACCGCTGTGTGTTCCACGACTGTTAATTAAGCAAGCACCACACGAATAGGAGGCAACCGGTAGCATACAGGCCGTCCCAAGTACAGGACCACAATCACCGTAACTACCCGTGACAAAATGCCAATGGATAGTAGGCACGTACGAACATCCGCAGATATATAACCGATGTGAAGGAGGAATACATGCAGGAAGCACACATGCAGGCGAAACCGACACCACACGACATCAACAAAACAAACACTCCCAGAACAACAGACAGGTAACCTGCAGCTCCCCAAGCAGGGATGGAGCACACACACAAGCATACCATGTATGTATTAATGCAAGGCCCACACCCCGTACCCGTCACCCACATCCGCAGATATACCCCATTGCACATATCAAAGGGATACCAGCCGAAACCGTAGCAAAAACATACAGGCAGTCAATGACAGCGGCATACCCGCAACAACCCGTGTGGGAAACACAGCAGCAGCTGATGCATCTCTGCATCCGTTGTGTATAGGAATATAACAGCTATGTTACACATCCGAATGCACAATGCCATCGACAGACGCCGCCAGGACACGGACACCCACATGTCGAACAGAATACCATACCCAACACACACAATCCATGGCTAACACCACAGCGAAATGTACCTGACACCACACATAGCGGATGCAGTCACACAAACATGATACAATATATAGCATCCCCACGAAGGTAGTGCAAATAACCAACGCCCACACGAGGAATGAACCATGGCCTACTACCGACGCGTAACGTACGAATAGAGGGGGTGCACCACTGATATGCACATAACTACACACCGATGAACAGCTATTGGCGTGATGAACCCACATGCCTCAGGTGACGACGGATATAAGGAAGACTCCATGGATATTCAAACCATATGTTCATACCGAACAAATACTGAAGACAACAGTAACATGTATTAAGCAAGTAGCGAGGAATACAGAACAAAAGACCCGAAAGGTATGTCGAACCCACGTGATGTACTGGTGTCTAATGCATGATACGTATGACGAATCTGCACTGTATGTGAACGGTGTGTGTAGGTAAAGATACCTGTCCATCAGGCATAGAGTGGTAAAAGGTGGTTATGTAGTGCTAAGTCGCGGAGTATACCAACGACTGTGGACAACGTGTGCACAGCAGTGGGACAACATGTACACAGCCGGGATAACTCAAGGTCCACCATAGGGATTTCAAACACAGAACAATGCCACCACCCATGCTGATGCTGGCAGTGGATATTCAACAATGAAGTGCCACAGCAGGGGATAGGACATGTATGTATAGTGTGTATGGGCATATACCATCGATGTCATACGGAATGTACGGCGTGCGTATGCCTCGCAGTAGGGGTGACTATGTCAAGTATGTGTAATGCAAAGCTGTCATGATGGATACGTTCAGAAATTATAGACAGTATCACAGGCATAGCATGCATGATGGAGGGATGGCCTAATGTTATGTACATGAACAGGATATGTATGGCCTGCACATATGGGACAGAGTAGTAGCAGAATAGGTACCTGAAATGGAGGAACAGCAAGTAACCATATCCAAACGTTCTGTAGCAGGTGCAATGTGTGCAACAATGGCGTCCGGCAGGGCCGTGTGTAAACACATGTGCAATGTACACAGTAGTGTCACCCCCCCCATGGTAGTGTCCACTGAACAGCAGAGGTGGATGTCAACTGTATGTTTATACAGTACTTCCGCTGTGGTGGTACCATGGGTCTGTGTCACCCTACCAGCAAGGGAACTATCACATGACCAGTGACACAGTGCGTCCCTGTGGGATGTGCACAGGACCTATGTCCCACAGCATGGTGTGTGTCCAGTCTGCGGAGGTCACAAAGACGCCCAGGCTGAGCAATGTGGTATGTATGCACACATGCAGGAGTGCTCCATTCACCCTGCCCACTGCAAACGCCATGTAGGAGTACTACATGCATCAGTAATGTGGAGAACATGGCCCATGGCATAGTAGATGACACCCCTGTGTAAGTGGTATGCAGGTGAGTACTGATATGTTTCACGACTGTCATTTGCATATGTAAACTGTCTGAGCCGGGTAGACATCACGGCATGACTATACTGTGACATGTAAAGTTGTATTCGTTGTGTAAGGTACACCACACATGTGTTATTGCAACACTGCCCGCGTGTACATGTGTGTATGGCACAGGTACAAGGGCACACAATGTACCAGCAAGACATACAGTCCAGAAATGTGTGGCCCTGCACATGTGTACCCGCCACAGTGGAATATGGCAACCACAGCACCATGTGGGGCATGTGTGTGTACAGCAAACATGTACAATGTGATATGCATGTATAGGGACAGTATCCATGTGATACACAGTGCATGACTGTCACTATGCAAAGGTGATGTGTATGCACTATGTGTGATGTAACTGACGCAATGACATCTACATGATATAACTGCCACACCGACACCTGTATGGTTGTTAGCAGTATGAGTAGGTTGAGATAGAATGCTGCCAGGTATGTAGATGTGGTATATGTAGGCATGGACAGTACTCTGTGACAGCATGTAGTGTATGTAAGCAAATAGTGAGCATGAGGGGCCACATGACTGAGGACTGTGCAATGTCACATGTACCTGACATGTTGTAGGTAGCATGATATGCCTGCACCACTGTGTGACTTGTACAGGAGTCACATGGCGTAACATCCTGAGACATAAGTGCGATGTGATGCTGGATGCGTACATTGGCAATACCAGAATGTGTAATGGCGCTGAAGGGCAAAGAGGGGATAATGTCTGATTTGATACCCTCTGTACCACACCAACCACCCATGCAATGGTATGACAGGTGGCCAGCATGTGGATGTGGTGTGCGGTGGTGCACAGAAGCCCAACAAGGGTGCCAGTAAAGGCATGGAGGTTGTCAATGAGTGTGTGAAGCATGTATGTGAGGATGTGGCCCAGTGCCATACTGAATGGCCCAGTCATGGGTGTACAAATGCAGCCCCATATGTGCAATGCAGTACCACCCATGTGTAGTGTGATAGATGTGGTAGTGTAGTGGTCAGGGTACACAACGTCCATGAACGGGCCAGCAGTCAATTCAGTGTGCTGCTGCAGAGACATATAACAGCCAGGTTGGCGGGATACAACAACTATGGAGATCGGAGGTGACATTGGGACCGTGTCCTAGGACATAACGTGTGCATGGCGGTACCATGTATGTGTCCACAGGGTTAATACAATGTCCAGCCATGGATTGGAACCCTGTAGTGAATGAGAGTGTGTAATGTTGGTAGGTACCCCATTGGCAGGCACGATGCCAGCAACATCTGTGTTGGCAATGCCTGCGTGAGTGTTGTATGCTGCATTGAATGTGGATGTAACCAAACAGCAGAGATATACCACCACACTGCGTGAGGGCCCACACTGCAATGTATGGCAGTCATGTGTAGGTAGCTAGCTGTGGAGTATATGATGCACCATGAGGACCCACCATGACTGTCAAGTGACGCACCACGCACATGTGAACATAACTACCGTGCAACAGCCTGCACATGTGCTCAAACAGCACATGTGCATGGAACAGGAATACCACTGTGGCGTCTGTGAAAAGGCCAGTACCAGCATGTCTCTGTGTGGAACAGCATGGTCCCTACCAGTGCGTAAATGTAGCGGAAGTGGACTGTGATATGTGTTGGCATAGTCACATTATACTGTCCATCGTGCGGTGCCATGCCATTAACTACCTCCATCAGCGGACGTCAGTAGTACCGGCTGTAGGCATGTACCATGCATGCTGCAATGGTCGTGTGTCTAGGGCGTGGCTAGCAGGGCTGCGAAGCATGGATGTTCAGCAAAGAGAGGGGGGATGTCTGTAGGTATAGCACACAGACACATGGAGGTATGGTGCATGCCGAGGGTAGTGTAGGTATGGTATGTGTCATGTAATGTGTCACCCAGCTATGCGTACTGCATGGCCAAGCATGTGTGGGTACATGGGAGTCCATACTAGGGAAGTGCGTGTTGCTGTCAGTACATGGCAGTAGCAACTGTCCCAGGTGCAATGTACAGTATGACAACATGGCCAGCATGTAACCTGTGGTGTACAGTGTATTCACCATCGTGTGTCACAATGTGTGTAGTGGTCACGAACATGGGTATCTGAACATGGTATACCTATGATGCAATGTGTCACGGGAATATACAGTATGTGTGTAAATCACTGTGTGGTGTGGGAACCACCCACCCGTGTGTGTTGCAGTCCAGGTATGTGCCTGGGAGGTATGATCTGTGTACAATCTGGACTGGCAGGTGTGCTGTGTAGGGCCTGGAGGCAGGTCACAGGCACCGCAGATAAATGACATGCGTGCCGTACTGTGTGTGCAGTGCTTGTGTACAGCACAGTGGAGGGTGTAAGCATTGTCACACATCACCGCATGCTGTGCCTGCCTGTGACAGCCCTGCTGGAGACACACATGTGACACTGCTGCACAGGCAGCATAGCATGTGAAGATGTACATGTGGGCTGCACACCCTAGGCAGATGTCCGCAGGTCATGTGTGCCACGGTAGTGTGGTTGACCACGACTGTCAGACTGGACAAACACCACATGCCTGCATAAGTACAGTACGACCATAGTCAACATTTACAGTGACAGAGTAGGCCAATGCACAGTATCCCTGCGTGCAGACCACTGGCTACTGGACACCAGGTTAGACACACACCCGGAGGGTTAATTCACCATTGAGCCATCACATGTCCCAGTCCATGTGGCCTGTACAATGTCATCACAGGGTGGTCACAATAGCAGGAGGCAAGGCAGACACGGTGTACCAGGTGATGTGTCATGCGTGCATATGTTGAGTAGCACAGCCGTTCACATGTCCGCAACATACTGGTGCACGATGTATACTGTTACATGATGTGTGGAACAGCACTGACACCCACCACAGGGCCATCTGACACAGGTGTGTTGTGACAGGTGTAACCCATGTTCGCACAGGATACACACTGCTGTTGTACGCAGCCATGCTGGTGGCTACCAGTGGTACATGCAGTGGTCATACAGACATACCGCACACAGTGTTCATGCAGGAATGTCCATTGTCGTGGACGATGTGTTGCTATGTGAAGGTAGGTGTGTGTTGTGAATGTTACACATCCAGATGACACCATCTGGCGCAGTCATGGTCGTCAACACCATCACACACATCCACAGCAGTCAGAACCCAGTCGTGAGAATGTGTGTCAGTCACCCTCGTACTGTGTGACATATGTGCACATGGCGGAACACCTCCCACTGTCATCTAGGATGGCGACATGATGGCCAGAATGTGCTGTGGAAATGTACAATGCTGGTAGCCCAATGAAGTACCTGGAATCACACGGTACGCTATGGCAGCCATGTAAACCATGCACAACAATGACCACCCAACAGACACAAACAATGCGTTGACACGTGGAACATGTGCACATGACAACCCCCAATGAGGTATGTTGCACATATTGATGTACAATTGTCATCTATGGCCATAGCATGGATGCAGACACACATACCCCACAGGTAGTACCACGTGATGTAGGTAGGGGGGCATTGCCCGTGTACATGTGACAGTAGCTGTACAGCCACATGTCATGCATAGCCATCATGTAGGGGTAGCAGTGGCATGTGACCGCTGGACATGCCCGTACAATTGACCATGTCCCACAGGAGATGTGTTATGTGTGTACCACATGTGATGTGCCGACAACAAGCTGTGATGTACGGCTGCTGGTGTACCTGTGTGACATTGTCTGTGATGGGTGCAAAGGCATATAGTATCGTGTGCATGCCCACAAGGCCCACATAGGTGCATAGCCTGAACATACAATACAAGGAGGGTGTGGGATGATAGCAACCCACAGGAGGAGATGGGTGCAGGCAGCCCACAACCACATGTCTTGGTGCGGTGTTCATGTCCATGACACATGAGCATCTGAGAGGCTAGCGTTACAGCTGTACAGGGTTGCATGCATATATGTTCAGCAACATCCCTGTGTGTCCCACCACTGGCCCATGGACCGATGGACACCAACCAAATGTGCAGATATGATATGTGCACAGCACATCACAGATGCCTACTGTAGAACAGGCTGACTGTGTAGACATGTGCACAATGCGTCTGCGCCAGCTGCAGTCAAACACGTTATATGCTGAACCACACCAATAGTCCAGGCCATGCCACAGATGGACGTGCATGCATCTGTGTATGTATGGCTGTGAATGTCTCCGGCATAGCAGTATAGCTGTGTCACTGTTGTGAACAACAATATGAATGGGTTGTATGTGTGAGGGGTGCGTCATATGTGTATGGTCAGATTGACGATACCAGCAGTGACCCTGCTATGTGAACATCCCTGTCCCCATACATGGATACCTATGCTGTGCCCAACACCACATTCACAGAGGGAGGGATGGCGGTGTGCAGTGCAGCAGCAGACATGGGGTGGCAGTAGGCACTGGATGTACACATATGTGGTGCCCACATCAGTGCAGGCAACCATCCATGTGCACGGGATAGCGGTGTGTCCACATACAGCACTGTGTTGATCAATATCCCAGCACATAGCACCTGCCAGGGTTACAGTGTATGCATGGATGTGTGATACCTGCATGCACCAGACACACCCTCAGCAAGCAGCGTGCAGCCTACCTCGCTTGAGGCCAGTGTCCACACCATGGTGATAGACATGTTGAATGTCCATATACACATAGCAATGACAAAAAAAATGGAAAAATGGACAAGCCCCCACCCTGGGGGGCAAAAATTTAAAACGGTTCCAAACCCCAAAGGGGGGGATTTTTTACCCACCCAGTGGCCCCCAATTTTATGGTTTTTTTGGCCCCTTAAAAAACCCTTTTCCCATACCATGCAGGGCCCCC
>NC_056740.1:321601757-321794676 GCF_019279795.1 Protopterus annectens | reverse complement strand
ACCTCATTTGCATATCTTGAGCTGCAAATGAGGTATTGAGCATTTACGCCCACTCAGGTAAGAGACGTGTTAGCTGTCTCTTACACGGAGATTTGGGCTGTTGCTGAATCAGGAGGCTTACACTACTCTTAAACTCCGTGTAAGTCTTCCTGAATCTGGCCCAAAGTATTAACAATCAGCTTTAGGTTATTTTCAGCAGAGACCCAGGGAGACAAGCTCCTCAGGGAATACAATTTTAAAAACAAAGTATTGACAATCAGCAGAAGAATATGAGACTTGTTACAAAGTATTAATAATCAGCTGAAAGGATATGAGACTTGTTACAAAGTATTAATAATCAGCTGAAAGGATATGAGACTTGTTAGAATATAATTCTAACTGCTTTATACAAAATAAATTAATAGGAAAGGATTTTGAATACCAGTTACATATCTGATCTTCTATATTATCTAATTATTTTTGTCTGAGATAACTTGTGATGGCTTAATTTTTTTAGAAGAAAAGATTTGGAAGTTGGACTTGGAAATTAAAAAAGATTTGCTGTTCGAACACAAATTGAATGACTTCTAGGCAGTTTTAAACAAAGTTAATCAGTACAAAGCAGCTTCTTTTAAGAAGAAGAAAAAAAGATCTTAAGAGACATTAATAATTACAAGGCTAAAAAGATCTACCCTAACCCACAAAGAGGAAGTGAAGTTAAAGAAAACAGTAGTTGACTTTCCAACAGTAATTCAGATGAAACATACGAGGCAGATGTAGAACATGTTAATGGTCCATGACGATCAAAGAAATTGCAGGAAAGGATAGAAAGCCAGGCCAACAATGTCTCCAGTTTTGGTGGAAGTCATTACAACCAGGATTTTCAGAGGACCATTTATTGAAGCAGACGATATTGGAAGTAATTTCTTCAAAGCCATCAACTGATGGAGACCAAGGTACCAATTTTATTTTCAGTTTTGGAGGTTGTAAGATATATAATTTTCTACTTTCACTATTACTAACACCCTTGGTACATTATTTCAAAAAGGATTTAAATATGTGCCTTCTAGGTAGCCTGATATGATAGACCTTATAACTGAACTTACATTGTTTACTAGGAAGCTGAATTGAAAGTATATTTTTGGCACCCAGGGAAGACAGTGCACTTAATTCTTGGTTAAGGAAAACTAGCACATTCAATCCTACTCTCCTACCTAGTATACACTTATTTGAGCAATTGTGTGAATGAAGTATGAGGGAATGGTGCAACAAAAATAGAGAACCTAAGGTTTATAACCTCACTAATGAGGAGAGAGAGTTGTTACATGTATTGACCTGTGACAAGAACTTACGTGTTATGAAACTGGATAAGGGTGGGGAAGTGGTCATAATGGGGAAATACCTTCATTCCTCTAAGATGTATGGACAATTTTTCATTGAAGTACTTCCCACTGTAATTAATATTGCATTCCATGCCACTGACCTATTACTTGAGGATATTTTTGTGACTTATGACCTGCGTTTGACCCTGAGGGAGTTTGGTGGTCAATAAACCAAGAATCCCAGGAATCTTTGGGATTCTGAAGATCCATAAATCAGCCATTGACCCTCCCCAAGTCCCATTGTGGCACCCGCAGGTCCAAAATAGAACCTCTGGCCAAATCTGCAGACTACAAACTCAAATCATTCCCTGAGGACAAACAGCACTAACTTAAGGACTCCTGGCATTTTCTTGAGACAATCTTTGGAATTACATTTTCTAAAGAGGCTTTATTTGTCACTACTGACATCAAAGATTTATTTTCTGTAATCCCTCATGAGGAGAGGTTGGACTGGTTCCATCAAGCAATGGTTCAAGGTTTCAACCACAGCAAGACAGGAACTAGACTGATACAACGATGTATGGAGTTAGTGCTGACAAATAATTACTTTTACTACAAGGGTGAATATTACAAACATCACAGAGGTGTGGCTATGGGGCAGCTTCATTCTACATTTTGCTAACATGGTTTTATGGTTTTGGGAAGCTTCCATGGTTTTGAAGTCACCATTTTCTTCCAAGTTGGAAGTCTATTTGAGGTACCTGGACAATATTTTTATTCTGTCGAAGGGTGACATTTATTTATTTGAATTTGTTTACTGGGAAAGTCTGACTGGACTGAAAGCCCCATTTTCAGTGGAGGACTGGAGAGAAAAGCTTCAAAAATAATATGAGTTAAAAGTTACAAGATGGATAACAAATGTAACAAGGATGAAAAAAATATTACAATACAGAAAGCTAAGACAAAAATTCCACAGTAGATTCAGGTAAAAATTACAAGAAAAATATACGTTAAACAAAGATTTGAATAAAAGTAGACAACAGTTTCATACATTGGCAAAGTAGATGACTGTTTAATACATAGAATGGACAAGAATAAAAGAATGTATCAATTAGAAGTGCAGCATATAAATGTTAAGGATTGAGTAGTATGCAGGTGGTAGATAGACCAGAGTGGGGTATAGACTGCATAGTAAACTATTTTGGGAGTTGAGACAGGAGAAGATAGAGTGGGATACATAGTGGAAGTAGACTATGTGGGTAACATGATCAGCCTGAGTTGAAATCATTTATGGATTATGTAAATCACTCTGTTGACTTCTTAAAATTTACCCATCAATATGATAAACATTCCATAGGCTTTCTTCATATCGCATTATATAAGAACTTAGGAGGACCACAGGTATGAATCCAACATATTTAGAAAAAAACACTTTTTCAAATGCATATTTGCATTTTGACAGTCAACACCCTATCTGGCAAAAACAGAACTTAGCGGGGGGACAATTAAATAGTCTCAACAGATTGGATTCTGATGACACATAATTTCAAATAGAGGTCAACATATTGTGTGATATGTTCAGAAGCAGGGGTTAGCCCCGGAATATGTTGGACAATGTTGGTCAATTTGTTTTGGAACATTGGAATTCTCACTATGGTCCCATTATAAGACAGTTTAAACATACGATGGGTACAAAGAATATCAATGAGCAAAACATCAGTTTGAGTCCAGGTGACCATTTGCAGGAACTAGTTTTACCATACAGTTAAAGAATGTTATAAGTAGTCATCAGTGCACTGCCTTTGCAAGTCTTAGGCTAACCAGTAGACCAGGGGAGTAGCCCAGATTAGTTTTTAAGAACAAAAATTTCAAAACATTATTTGGATCCAGGGGAACCGTGCAAGTAAAATTACCAAAAACTTAGGGGATGAAACAGTGTGGAGCATGCAAGCAGTGTAAGTTCATTCTAGAAGGCAGTAGTTTCCCAGAACATGATTTTCCAGGGTTCCTATTATATAATAGAAGATGAAATTCTTCAAATGTGTCTTGATCGAACTTGAAAGCACGAAACAGCAAAATAGCAAAATGACATATAAGCGATTTCTTTCCCTGGGAAAGAAATCACTTGGCTGTCTCCATTACTTTGCTGTTTTCCTCACTGTAGTGCGATCTCAGAGTTGGTATATTTAAGTAGGGGGGCACAGTCCCCCACATTGGGGGGGTGAGGGTGAAGCCCCCCACTTTATGTAATGTTTTGAAGTTTTTATTTTTATTTTCTTATTTTTTGTGGAACAGCGATTTTTTTTCCCTGGGAAAAAAATCGCTGTTCCAAGTGTTCAGGATTGTAAGCTTTCATTTACATGGGTTCAATAAATCAGCATTCGCTTTTTTAAGCATTCGCTGATTTAATATAGATCCGATTTTTCAAGATTGATTACAGTCAAAGGCAGATTGGATTGTAACACAAAAGTGGTAGTGTATATTGCCTTCTGTTCAACTTGCACAGCACTTTATGTTGGGGAGACTGTTGGACCTTTAAAGGCAAGAATTTACCAGCATGTGTATGTAATTAGTAAGGCACATCAATTCAATGCCCTTTATAAACGTTCACTGCAGTGTGGTGATTTTAAAATGTTTTCTTTCACTATTTTGGAGAAAGTAGACCACCCTGAAAGAGGTGGTGATTGGGAAACATTTGTTGAAATGAAAGAACTAAACTGGCAAATTTTACTGAATGCCACCTCCCCTCCCCCAGACATCAATGATTTAGTATCTATTAAGCCTATTTTGAAAATCAGATCTAATTGCCTGTCATAATATTTCATGGTCAATGACATTTGCAATTTTTAATACCTTTACATGAACAGTTTATGACAGAATGCTTTTCATGACATTCACCAACTTTTTTGTACTTATTTTTCTGAAAGCTTTTAAACAGTTTTTACAATTAAATTATTTGAAGAAATATTTATTGACATATATTTATTTTATGCAACATATTTCATGCAAGTCTATTCTATGCAAATATATATTTTTTAAGTTTGTATTTTTAGTGTTACTTTAAGTATGTATTTACAAGTGTGTGTTCCTTTAAATGCTGCTGGTCTAGGCATGGTGCCTCTTTCTGATGTTTTAAAAAGGAAGTTATTTTTTACAGGTTCTGATGACGTTATTGTGTTTTGTCATGAAAGTGCTAAAACTGTGGTGAATAAATGTTTAGCTGGAACTATTGGTGTGGCATTTTTATTATGTTTAAGTTTACATAGTATGCTGTTTTGTGGTTTATTTTATCCAGATACTTGAAGTATTAACCTGTTCCACAATCTTCCCTTTTACCTCAGTTCTCTGCTTCTGATTTTCCCAGTTTGCTGCCATTACCACTGTCTTATCTGTATCTATTCTTATCCCACATGCCTTCAGTTTTGCATTCCATTCCCCTATCCTTTGCTGAAGTTCTTGCTCAGAGTCTGCCTGTAATGCTACATCATGTGCATACAGCAACTTTATTGATCTGTCCCCTCTGACCAGTTTGCTAATATTGTCCATCACCAGTATGAACAGCAGTGGGCACAGAACTGAACGCTGATGCATAACCACTCCCACTAGGAGCTCCTCTGTGAGACTGAACTCTGTTCATACTTGAGTCATTGGGTCCTTGTGCATAACCTGCACTAATTCTACCAATGTTTCTGAGTCTTCACACCACCACAGTACTGCCCAAATCAGCTTTCTTGGGATCTTGTCATATGCTTTCTCCAAGTCTATGAATGCCCAGTTAGACTCTTTCCTCATCTCTAGCTTCTTTTCTACTATCTGTCGCACTGGAAACATTGGGTCATTTGTGCCACATCCTGATCTGAATCCAAATTGTACATCTCTCATCTTACTTTCTACTACTCTGCATATCTATCAGTCACCCTCTCCAGAACTTTCATGCAATGTGACAAGAGTTTGATGCCTCTGTACTGCTCACAGTTGTGGATGTCCCCTTTGTCCTTGTACACAGGCATGAGTTTGCTTATTTTCCAGTCATCTGGGATGTGCCTTTCTCTCCACACTGCTATGACTACCCACAGAAGGCATTTTTCCCTTATCTTTCCCAGTATCTTTTTCATATCTGCCATGACCTTATCTGAGTCATCTGCTTTCCTTAACTTCCTTTTCCTAAGTGATATTCTTACTTCTTCTAGGGTGGGCTCCTCTTCTTCTCTCATTGTAGGCTGTTTCTGGGGCAGTACAGCTTCTGTGGATTTTTCTTCATTTAGAAGCTCCTGGTACTTTCATGTGCTTTTGATGTTTTGTGGACTGGTGAGCAGGTTGTTGCTGGCATCCCTTAGGTAGGGTGCCTGACTATCTTCTTTATCTTTCTGTCTTTGTCTTGCAACCTGATATAGTTTCTTTGTGCCATCTACTGAGTCATTTTCCAGAAGCTGGTAGAGTGTCTCTGATGCCCTGCTCTTTGCTATTGCAACTTCTTTCTTAGCTTGTTTATTAGCCAACCAATATTTCTTCTTAGCCTGGTCCATCTTTTCTATCTCACACTTTTTCCTACATGTGTCTTCCCGGACTTCTGTATTCCACCAACATCTTTCCTTATGTACCCTATTTCCATACCTGGTTCAGACACATATTTGTTCTGTAGTTCTCACACATGCTGTTTTGAGGCACTAACATTCTTCTCAAATCCACCTATTTCTTCCTCTTCTTGGGGTGCTTTAGCCCTCCTGGAGTAATTCCTTGAACTGTTGTACTTTCTCTGCAGTCAACTTCTTGGTATTCAGCCTGGTCTCTTTTGACCTTAGAGCCTTCTCTGACCATTGCTTGTGGTTGATTGTGGCAATCAGTGATTTATGCTGTGAGCTGACGTTTCACTGGGGATGACTTTGCAATCACTGATTACACCAATTCCCTTTATTTACTAGGAGGAAGTCCTCCTGAGTTGCATGTTGGCCAGTCTTGTATGTGATTTTGTGACTGTCTCTCTTTCTGAATCATTGGCTACTATCAAGCCATTTGCCACACAGAAGTCTAGAATAACCTCTCCTTCTTTTTTCCTGTTTGCCCCACCTATGTGGACCCAGGCAATCCTCTCTGTCCCAATATGTGCATTCAAGTCACCCATTATCAACACCAATTCCTGTTGTCCTGCTTTATGTAATACATCCTGCAACTGCTGTATGAATGCACACTTTTCCTCACTATCACAACACTGCTGAGGGGCATTGGCTGAGATTATGAATACTGCCCTATGATTACAGTAGAGTCTGATTGCCATGAGTCTGTCACTAATTCGGATGATATCCTCACTGCCTTCTGAAGCCTGTCTCCCTCCACAATTTCCACATCATTTCTAGCCTGCCCCCCCCCCCCATGAGTAGTAGACTCTGCATCCCAAGCAAAGTGCCTTTGCTGCACTGCCCTTCCATCTAGTCTCTTGGATACATAGGATGTCCAGCCTCCTCTGTATCATCATGCCATCCATTCCATTCTCTGTCCTGTCAGTGAACCTACATTGAGTGTAGTAATTCTAAGTTCATGTATGGCAGTTTGTTTGATTTTATGTCCAGCTTTAGCTCAACAGAGGTATCCCAGGTAACCCAGGCTGGGCAACGGGGCACTGGTTGGCCAGGAGCTTATTGTCCCAGGGCTGCTGGCCTTTATGGTGGGCATACACTGGCCAATAAGGTCACATACACCCCTGCCACCATTAGCATGGGTCCCTGGCATAGGTCAGAGTAGGCCGTGTTCTCAACCAACGTGTCACCAGTAAATACCCATGCTCATTTTGGTGACATTAATTAACATGACTGAATCACCTAGAGCAATATTTTACATCGTCAAGTGCCTAGCCCTGTCACAGAACACAGTCTGTGATCCATGTTCTCCTATCTTAAGGATATTACTCACCACAGTAGATACCCAAAGCAGTTGGTTTATGCAACTCTTACCCCTAAAGGCCACCATGTAGAGTCTGTACTGCTGCCCACAACTACATTCATTGGTGAGTTTGAGATGGAAACACTCAGCCTGTTTTTCAGTGGTGAGAAGAACCCCGCAGAGACATAGGGAGAACATACAATCTTTAAACAGGCACTGGCCAGAGGTCAGGATCAAACCTTGCACCTTTTGCATGGGAAGCAAAGATGATGACCTTAACCTTAACTTGCTATAGAGGGAATGTTATCAGAACAGTGAAATTAAGTTTCTGCAAAAATACATATTTGAATCTAATCAAGCATCTGGAAGGATTCCAGATCAGACAATTTATTGTTCAGACTCATAGCATTGAGCATTGCCACCATATTGAAGGTCAGATTAGAATTTATTAGACTGGAATATCTAATAAATACACTGGGCATAAAAAAGGCACAGTGCAGACAGAAAAGGTCTTAGTTAATATGGGGAAGCCCTGAGGAGAAAGGTGAAATATTTCCTTGGCAAAACAAGATGGCGTGTATACTTCTCACATGCTAATACACATCGGATGCCCCTTTAATGATATCAGTTAATAAAGCCAATTGTAATTAATTATTTTTGAAATTGCGGCATTATTCAGAGAAGGCCAGATACTGCTCCAAATATGTATCTTACCTGGCTCAGATGCGTGCATACAGGGCTCAATGTTTTTCTGCGTCTCCCCTGTAGTTATATTTATATATTTATTTACTAATTTATTTATTTGCCTTTGATTTCAGCAAAGGTCCATCTGGGAAAGCCTCTTTTCATCAGAGGACTGGGAAAAACTCTACATTCATGCATTTGCAATGGGGGGTTTCAAAGAATTAATCATAAAAATGTACAGTAAATCTATCTCTCTTTTTAACTATCTGTCTATCTACTATCAAGCTATGTATCGATCTTTCTATCTATATAAAATCAGTGTTAACAAGAAGTCATCATGTTATAAAAACAGTAAACTACATACAATTTGTAAGCTCACTAACTTCTACAGAACATTCTGCATCATTTTACAGTGTATGTTTATAGACCCATTTTAGTTTTAGTACAAAGACAGCAAACAAAGTTTGTACATATTTATCCCAACAGAACAGTTGAGACTTGTTACTAGGAGGAAAAAAGTTTGAAAAATGTTATGATATATGTTTGATCAGTTTACATAAGGAGAGGATTTAGGAATGGGCCTGGTACATGGACAAGACTATCCCCGGGATTCATGAACCTTGCGCCAGGCGCCAGCATAGCGTCGGCGTTATAACGCCAAATATGGCTGCTTAGCGATTCAGGTATGAATGAATCCCACGTGCACTACCGGGCGCGCCCGGACCGTCTCCGCCCGGCGAGGTATGCAAAACACACTGTGTGCGGTATTGCACCATGCAAATGAGGGCAAATAGCGATCCACAGTGGCGCAGGCGCATGGCGTGGGCATGGCAATGTAAACCAAAAAAAACGGTTTACATTTACCCAAACATACCGGAGGAGTAATGGAAGGCTGTCAAAGTCAGGTATCATATAGGTGCAATATGCCAATGTGGAAAGGCACCGAGAATGTCCCAAGAAAATATGCACAATGTAAAAATGACATAAATGGCACGACGTAGAAAGAACAGCAGACCCCGGGATATGTGCACAGAAGATGCAAAACCAATGAAATAATATGACAATGTCCCAAAAGAGCAGTAGAACACAAATCAGCTGCACAGCCACCACACACCATAGTATGTATGTAAAGCTGCAACCCCAGCGCAATGGTTGTCAAGGAGTGGTGGCGTGTCCGCGCCAGAACCATGTATTAGTAGTCAATTCCATGCAAATGAGGCAGATAATAGTGAATAAAAACGGCGCCCGGCGTAAGGATGGAGCAAGCGGCGTGAGCGGTACTACACCGAGGGTTTACCACGAGATACATGTCAACCACAGAGGGTGTGCCACTGTAGGAGGAAGGATATTGGATGTCAGCAAATCTGGGCTGTACAATGCACATCACAACATCAGGACTGGCGTGTTAGGAAATAGATGTGCTGAGAGTACATAATCGGCGCACAAATGCATGTGCGAGTATGACTACGTTCCCTAAACCAGTCATGTGACGGCCTCACCGTCAACAACCACGGATATAGGAAGGTAATGCGGAGAATACGAGGAAATAAGCAGTGTAAATGGATCCGTAATGAGCAATTAACACCAATCAATGCAGGAAGGGCAAACACCGGCAGCTGAGAACTCTGCATGCAGACTCCTGCATAACGGGAAAGGAGGCATATGAGTGCAAAGATAGTAGGGGATGTAGTAGAAATGCAAAGAGCAAAGAACCGAAATAGCACAGCCAAGTACAGAGGTAGCATAACTGCGGCTGCAGATACAATGCATCATATGCCATGTGCCTGCAGGATGCAGTAATGTAAGATGCAAGGCGAAGGCAATGCAGGCAACTGTAATGTAACACTACAGGCAGTACCGTTGCAGTTGCAACCGTAAAACCACGGAAATAATCCATGGATACGGCCGCACAGACACACCCAATGACTTCACCGGGTATACAGCACAACAGTAATAAATGTGAATGCGCACAACACACAGCGCGATTTCCCAAACGCCGCACCGTAGGGTGTAAACAGACGGCGGACTTTTAACATCTACATGCTGGGTGCGCCCGTGGCGTGATGCATAGGTATGTGGCAGGGACAGAGGGAGTTGCGGAGGGTGGTGCCGACAACTACCGAAGGGCTGACAGGAGAAGGAGAGTGTTCAGACCAAGGGTGACCTACCAGGGGCTGCGAGACCTGGAGATAGTAGAGGGCTACATAGTGGACTGGGACACGATACAGCAAATAGTGGAGCTGTGCCGCGCCTCGAGAACAAGAGACAACAGAGGGGAGCCCATCCCAGTGGACACAAAGGTATGTGTGAGCTTGCGAATACTGGCTACAGGTACCTTTCAAAGGCCCACCGGGGCATAATGGGCATCTCACAGGCATCAGCATCCAGGGTACTACACCAGGTCCTGGATGCCATCTTACCTATGCCCATGAGCACATAAAGTTCCCCACATCTCAGGAGGAGTTGGCTAGCAATATCGCCCTTCCACCGTGGTGGCACAATACCCGGAGGTCCTGGGTGCGATAGACTGTACGCACATAGAAATCAAGTCACCACCTGGGGAGCAGGGTAGACGCTACATAAACCGCAAGGGATACCCTCCATCAATTGCCAGGTCGTGTGCAATGCGCAGGGCATTATCATGGATGTGTGTGCTGGCAGCCCTGCAAGCTACCACGACTCCCATATCTGGCATGCCTCACAGCTGTATCAGGTATTCGCCAGTGGGGACATCACACAAGGTCACCTTGTGGGGGATGCTGGCCACGCACTGGAGCCGTGGTTGATGACACCCATCAGAAATGCACACACACACATGCAAGAACGCCATAATGAGGCACACGCACAAGCGAATAATCAGAGGCGTGTTCGGGATGTTGAAATCACGGTTCCGTGCTTGGATACATCCGTGGAGCCTTGCAGTACTCTCCAGGCACAAGTGCCCACATATTCATAGTATGTTGTATGCTACACAATATGATTCTGCGGAAACAGCTGCTGCAGGGACATCACCAAGCCCGCCACAACTGCCAGGGCAAGCACAGGCACAGGACGTTGGGTGCCACGGACACACTGAGCCAGCCCCAGTAGGTAGACAGAGGCGTACCCAATATGCCTACGCCCTGGCAAAGAGGGAACGCATAGCACATACTTTGACAGTGTAGGCCCCATGGACTGACACCTCCTGACCTGCACACACAGTAAAATGGACGCCACACAAACATGTCCGCCCGTAATGCATGTACCGTATGCGGGCGTATGTGTGACTCCAACAAAGGCACCGCCCAAACACTGCACACCCAATAGCCAGCAGAGCATGGAACGCCAACACCTCAATGCACGCCGGTTCAACAGCACACGGCGTAGCCATATGCTGCCACTATCGCCGCAAGTCCACCACACATGTACGCATGTGCATACACAGATACGGAAATACATATCAGTACACATGTAGAAATATATGCGCATACACAGATAGAAAGTACAACAGGGTAATATGGAACCCAGGGATGCAAGTTCACAGATAAGTAAGACGCGAAATCACCACATATTAAACATAGTGACCGACAACCCGATCATCCTGGAGGGTGGGCAGGGCAGGTAACGCCAGCCATGGAAATGTTAACTTGCATCAATACATATCCGCGTGTCGGGATGGTCACCAGTCCACGGTACAGTAACGGGATATGTGTAGGGTTACCACCTGTCCCACGTTGTGAGGGACAGTCCCCCTTTGGGCAGTTGTGTCCTGCAAAAACATTGACAAAATGGCAAATGTCCTGAGATTGTAGGACAAAACCATTTCCCATAATTACTTTATTAGTTGCATAAAACAGTTATTTTGTAGAAGAAACATCTAAAATATGATAATAAACAGAATAAGCAACTGTAATGCTACAGCTTTGTATTCTGTCAAAAAAGTGAATCGCTGTCCTTTGTACTGGCCGTGGGTATGTGTTGGCATGCAAAATCTGACGTTTACTAAAATGTCCCACTTTGGCCATTTGAAAAGGTGGCAACCCTACATATGTGCGTGTCATATCCATAGGATATGAGTATGGAGAATACACGCCAATCGCCATGCGGCGACGAACGTAGGGTATTGTGTTCAACCGTCGGTGCGAAAGCGGAAAGCATACCAGTGAAGTGTACGACATTATGAGGAACGTACCTCATTTGGGGTGTAAAACAGTTCATGTTCCTCGTTCTCCAAGTTCCACATTGAAAATGTCTGTCAAACATCCATTGTTAGGAATGTATATAAATGACATCCTGGTAAATAGAATGTACTCATAGTAAGTCAGTAAAGGTTCTTCACTGTAAGTAAATCAGCATATTATAATCAACCTATGACCTACTTAGCTGAAGTTGTCACTATGCCATTACTATGTGTTCCACATTATGCCCATTTGTTTCACATTACTACTGTGTGTGTTCCCCACTCTGGAAATAGAAGGTTGACAGCCATGGCAATATGTGTATGTGAGGTGAGGTTGTCGTGTGTTCCGCTGTGTGTGTGTAATGTGTGTGCCAGTGTAAACTGTGTATGTAGATGACATGTCACAGGCGGAGTGTAATAACAGGAGGCATACAGTACAGGAACCATAGGCGTATGTACAGCAGTACCCACAAAGTAGTACTGACATCTCCTCAGTGGCTATGCGCGTGGCGGCGTAAAATGCTGCAAAGCTCAAATGTCCCAATGTGTACCACAGGGCCATAGCAAACAGGAGATGCAAAGGGCGCATACAAACCATGACCGAGGTATGGCGGCCATAACGTAGACTCCACACGGTCCGTCGGCAGCGTTACACAGCATCAGGCGTGTACGGCGAAAAAACGAATGTGCTAACCCGGCACCGACCGTGAACCCTTACGGACCGGTGAATACCGCGGTGTGTTCCACGACCGTGGCGTAAGCAAGCTTAGCGGCATCTAATAGGAGGCTACCGGTAGCATTCAGTCCGCCCCAAGTTTAGCAGCACATTCACCGTTACTCTCAGCGACAAAATGCCAATGGATAGTAAATGCGGACGAAGAACCGCAGATATAAAACCGATGTGAAGGAGGAAAACGTGCAGGAAGCACAGATGGAGGGGATACCGACAGGAGACGACAGCAAGAAAACAAACATTCCCGAACAACAGACAGGTAACCCGAGCTCCCAAGCAGGATGGAGCACACACACAAGCATATCTGGTATGTATAAATGCAAGACTCACACCCGCACCGTCACCCACATCCGCAGATATACCCCATTGCACATATCAAAGGGATAACAGCTAAAACCGTAGCAAACACATACAGGCAGTGAATGACAGCGGCATACCCACAACAAGCTCCTGGAAACACTAGCAGCGGCTGATGCATCCATGCATTCGCTATGTACAGGAAAATAACAGCCATGTAACACATCTGAATGCACAACGCCATCGACAGACGCCGCCAGGACACGGGACCCACATGTCGAACACAATACCATACCCAACACACACAATCCACGGCTAACACCACAGCTTAAAATTCGACACCACACATAGCCGGATGCAGTCACACAAACATGATACAATACATACCATCCTCACGAAGGTATTGCAAATAACCAACGCCACACGATGAAAGAACCATGGCCCAGTGCCGACGCGTAGCTAATGAAAGGAAGGGGATCACCGCTGATATGCGCGCATAAGTACACACCGAGGAACAGCTATTGGCCTGATTAACCCACATGCCTCAGGCTTACTAATATAAGGAAGACTCCTGGATATTCAAACCGTATGTTCATACCAACTAATACAAATAGAGAAAGAGAAACAAGAGAAACAAGGAATAGAGACGAACTCAGAACAAAAGGCCGGGAAAGGTAAACCCACGACATGTACTGGTGTGTAACGCACTACGTATGTAATCTGTACAGTATGTGAACGTGTGTAGGTAAAGATACCTGTCCATCAGGCAGAGAGGCGAAGGTTGGATATGTAATGCTAAAGCGCGAGCATACCAACGACTGTGGACAACGTGTGCACAGCAGTGGGACAACATGTAAACACCGGGATAACCCCAGGTCCGGCTTGCCACCCTTTCAAAAGGCCAAAGTGGGAAATCGCCGGACACACATCAGATGTTACAGGTGGACACATACCCATGGTCAGTACAAAGGTTAGAACTCTACTCTTTTGCATAAAGAAAAGTGTAGTCTTGTAGCAGTTCAGTTGCTTATTGTGTGTCTTGTAACAGTTAGGAATGTACATACATAAATAAGTATGTTATGCAACTCTTACATAAGAATGGGATATAGTGATGTCCCACAATCTCAGGACATTTGCCATTTGTGATACATTTTGTCAGACAACTGCTTAAGGAGGGACTGTCCCTTGCAAAGTGGCACAGGTGGTAACCCTACCCAGGTCTGCCATAGGGGTTGCAAACACAGAACAATGCCACCACCCACGCTGATGCTGGCGGTGGATATCCAACAATGAAGTGCCACAGCAGGATAGGACATTTATGTATAGTGTCACAGCACACATGTGCATGGGCATATACCGTCGATGTCATACGGAATAATGGCACAACGGGCACCTATCACGCAGTAGGGGCGACTATGTCAATTGTAATGCAAAGCTGTCATGATGGATATGTTCACAAATCATAGACAGTATCACAGGCATAGCATGCATGATGGAGCGATGGCCTAATGTTATATACATACACAAGATATGTATGGACCGCGCATATGGGACAATGTAGTAGCAGAATAGGTACCAAATGGAGGTAACAGCAAGTGACCATGTCCAAACGTTCCATAGCAGGTGCAATGTGTGCCACAATGATGTCCAGCAGGGCCGTGTAAACATTACGTAACTATGCAGTACAGTACTGACACCCCCATGGTAGTGTCCACTGAACGCAGAACTGGATGTCAACTGTCATGTCTATACAGTACGTCCGCTGTGGTGGTACCATGGGTCTGTGTCACCCTACCAGCAAGGCAGCTATCACATGACTAGTGACACAGTGTGCCCCTGTGGGATATGCTTTGGACCTATGTCCCACAGCATGGTGTGTGTCCAGTCTGTGGATGTCACACAGACGCCGGGCTGAGCAATGTGGCATGTGTGCACACATGCAGGACTATCCTCCCCGCCCACTGCAAACGTATGTAGGAGTACTACATGCATCAGTACCATGCGGAGGAACATGGCCCATGGCAGAGTACATTACACCCCTGTGTTAGTGGCATGCAGGTGAGCACAGATGTGTTACATGACTGTCATTTGCATGTGTAAACTGTCTGAGCGGATACAGAGAGAGCACAGCATGACTATACTGAGACATGTAACGCTGTATCCATTGTGTAAGGTACACCACACATGTGTTATTGTAACACGACCGCGTGTACATGTGTACATGTGTGTAGCACAGGTACAAGGGCACCCAAGGTATCAGCTGAGACATACGGTCCAGAAATGTGTAGTCCTGCACATGTGTACTCACGCCATGGTGTAATATGGCAACCACAGCACCATGTGGCTATGTGTGTGTACATCAACCATGTACAACGTGATATGCCTGTATAGGGACAGTATCCATGTGATACACACATGACTGTCAGTATGCAAAGGTGATGTGTATGCACACTATGTGTGATGTAACTGATGCAATGATATCTACATGATATATCTGCCACACTGATGACACCTGTATGGGTGTCAGCAACATGAGTAGGATGAGCTAGAATGCTGCCAGGTATGTAGAAGTGGTATATGTAGGCATGTACAGTACTGTGTGACAGCAGGTAGTGTCGTATGCAAATACTGAGCATGAGGGGCCACATGTCTGAGGGCGTTGCAATGCCACACGTCCCTGAAATGTTGTAGTTAGCATGATATGCCTGCACCACTGTGTGAACTGTACAGAAGGCACATGGGCGCAATATGCCGATACATAGGTATGCGATGTGATGCTGGATGTGTACACTGTCAATAGCATAAAGTGGAATGGTGCTGAAGGGCAAGAGGATCATGTCTGATGTGATACCCTCTGTACCACCCCAACCACCCATGCAATAATATGACAGTTGGCCATCATGGGATGTGTGTGCTGTGATGGCAGAAGCTAACAACAAGGGTGCCAGGAAAGGCATGCAGGTAGTCAATGAGTGTGTGAAGCATGTATGTCAAGATGTGGCCCAGTGCCATACTGAATGGCCCAGTCATGGGTGTAGAGATGCAGCCCCATACGTGCAATGCAGTACCATCCATGTGTAGTGTGATAGATGTGGTAGTGTGGTGGTCAGGGTGCACAACGTACATGAATGGGCTAGCAGTCACTGACGTGTGCTGCTGCAGAGACATGTAACAGCCAGGTTGGCGGGATACAACAACAACGGCGGTTGGAGGTGACATTGGGACTGTGTTCCCAGACATAACATGTGCATGGCAGTACTATGTATGTGTCCACAGGGTTAATACAATGTCCAGCCAAGGAGTGGAACCCTGTAGTGAGTGAGAGTGTGCATTGTTGGTAGGTACCCCATTGGCAGGCAGGATGCCAGCAACATCTGTTAATGCGTCGTCAATGCCTGCATGACCGCAGGCCGGGCATGCTGCATTGAATGTGGGATGTAGTCAAACAGCAGAGACATACCACCACACTGCATGAGGGCCCACACTGCAATGTCTGGCAGTCATATTGTGGTAGGTAGCTAACACAACATGGAGTATGTCATGCACCAGCAGGACACACCATGACTGTCAAGTGACACACAACACACAGGTGAACATAACCTGCAGGGCAACAGCCTGCATGTGCCCATACAGCACGCAGTATGGAACAGGAATACTCACTGCATGCCTGTGAAAAGGCCAGCACCACCATGTCTCAGTGTGGAATAGCATGGTCCCTACCAGTGTGTAAATGTAGCAGAAGTGCCTGTGATCACTGCTGGCATAGGGCACATAGACATCCAATCGGACGGTGCCATGCCCTCAACTACTTCTGTCAGTGGATGTCAGTAATACCGCTGCAGTGTGTATGTACCATGCATGCTGCTATATTGTGTGTTTAGGGTGTAGCTGGGGATGGTAAGCATGGATGTTCAGCAAACAGAGGGGGGGGAGGGTGTGTGTAGAAGCCTAGCATACAGACATGGAGGTTTGCATGCTGAGGGTAGTGTAGAGTATGGTATGCGGTATGTAATGTGTCACCCAGCTATGCGCATTGCATGGCCAAGCATGTGTGGGTACATGGGTCCATACTAGGGAAGGGCTTGCTGGCAATACATAGCAGCAGCAACTGTCCTAGGTGCAATGTACAGTATGCCAACCCGACTGGCATGTAACCTGTGGTGTACAGTGTCTTCACTGTCGCTACATCACAACAAAAGTCTTTGTAGCGCCACGCAATGGCAGTATCTGGAACACGGACTACCTATGATGCAATGTGTCATGGGAAAATACAGTATGTGTGTAAATCACGGTGTGGTGTGGGAAACCCACCGTATGTGCAGTCCAGGTATGTGCCTGGGAGGTATGATCTGTGTACAATCTGGACTGGCAGGTGTGCCCGTGTAGGGCATGGAGGCAGGTCCCAGGCACTGCAGATAAATGACATGTGTGCTGGGTACTGTGCGTAGTGCTAGTGTACAGCACAGTGGAGGGTAAGCATTGTCACACATCACTGCATGCTGTGCCTACCTGTGACAGCCCTGCCGGAGACAGACATGCCCGACACCGCTGCCCAGGCAGCATAGCATGTGAAGATGTACATGTGGGCTGCACACCTTAGCCAGATGTCCACACGCCGGGCGTGGCCACGGTAGTGTGGTTGAACACTTTACTATCAGGACTGGACAAACAGCATGCCTGCATAACAACAGTATGACCATAGTCAACAGTCCCAGTGACAGAGCAGCCCAATGTAGACTATACCCGCATGCGGACCACTGGCTACTGGACACCTGGCAAGACACACACCTCGACGGCTAATTCACCATTGAGCCATCACATGTCCCCGTCCATGTGGGCCGCATAAATGTCATCGTCACAGGGTGGTCACAATAGCAGGTGGCAAGGCAGACACGGTGTACCAGGTGATGTGTCATGTGCATATGTCGACTAGCACAGCCGTCACATGTCTGCAACATACTGGTGCACGGCGTATACTGTTACATGATGAATGGAACTGCACTGTCACCCACTACAGGTTGGCCAGCTGGCACAGGTGTAGAATTAATGACTGGTGTAACCCATGTTTGCATGGTGGATACACACTGCCGTTGTAGGCAGCCATGCTGGTGGCCACCAGTGATATATGCGCAGTGGTCATACAAACATACCGCATAATAAGTGTTCAGGCAGGAAGTGTCAATTGTCGGCTGGACGATGTGCTGCTATGTGAATGGGAGGTTTTGTTGTGAATGTCACACATCCAGAAGACACCATCTGGTGCAGTCATGGTTGTCAACACTGGTACATTACATCCACAGCAGTCAGAACCCAGTCCTGACAATGTGTGCAGGGTCACCCTTTGTAATCCGTTGCGGTGACAGGCAAATGTGCAGCATGGCGGAACACCTCCTACTGTCATCATCTAAGCTGGCTACAAGATGGCTGCTGGAATGTGCTGTAGAAATGTACCTGATAGCATGCTGGTAGCCCAATGAAGTACCTGGAATCAGACATGGTACACACTATGTCAGCCATATGTAAACCATGCACAACAATGACTGCCCAACAGACACAAAATAATGCATTGACACATGGAACATGTGCTCATGTGACAACCCCCACTGAGGCGCCATATATGGATGTACAATTGTCATCTCTATGGCCATGGCAGCATGGATGCAGGACACACACATACTCCACAGGTAGTTTTCATGTGATGATGTAGGTAGGGGGGCATTGCTTGTGTATATGTCACAGTAGATGTACAGACACATGTCCTGCAGAACGCGTCATGTAGGGGGTAGCCGTGGTATGTCACTACTACTGACATGCCCATACAGGATTACCGCTAGTGTCCGCGGTAGGAGATGTGTTAGGTGTGTACCACATGTGACATGCTGGACAACAATCTCATGGCGTGTATGGCTGCGGTGTGTACCTGTGTGACAATGTCTGTGGGTGGGTGCAAAGGCACATAAAATGCATTGTGAAGTACACAAGCCCCACAATGCATAGCCTGAAACATACAGTACAAGGAGTGTGGGATGATAGCAACTCACAGGTTGGAGAGATGGGTTATGGACGGGCGCTCACAACCACATGCTGTGTGATGTACGGTGTTCACGTCTATTTCGACACATGAGCATCTGAGGAGGCGAAGTCCACAGCTGTACAGGGGTCGTATGTACATATGTTCAGCAAGCATCCTGTATGTCCCACCACCTGGCCTGCAATGGAATCCGATGGACAACAACCAAATGTGCGATATGAGATGTTTTGTACATCTGGTGCCGGTAGAACAGGCCAGCATTAGCGTCAAGTATAACGCCAAATATGGCTGCTTAGCGATTCAGGTATGAATGAATCCCACGGCACTTCAGCGGCGCATGCCGACCGCCTCGCGAGGTATGCAAAACACACTGTGCGGTATTGCACCATGCAAATGAGGGCAAATAGCGATCCACGGCGGCGAGGCGAATGTAGGGCATGGCAATGTAAACCAAAAACGGTTTACATTTACCCAAACATACCGAGGAGTAATGGAAGGCTGTCAAAGTCAGGTATCATATAGGTGCAATATGCCAATGTGGAAAGGCACCGAGAATGTCCCAAGAAAATATGCACAAAATGTAAAAATGACATAAATGGCACGACATGAGAAAGAACAGCAGACCCGGATATGTGCACAGAAGTTGCAAAGCAATGAAATAATATGACAATGTCCCAAAAGAGCAGTAGAACAAATCAGCTGCACAGCCACCACACACCATAGTATGTATGTAAAGCTGCAACCCCAGCGCAATGGTTGTCAAGGAGTGGTGGCGGTGTCCGCCGTAACCATGTATTAGTAGTCAATTCCATGCAAATGAGGCAGATAATAGTGAATCGCAAAAACGGCCGGCGTAAGGATGATAAGCGGCGAAGGTACTACACCGAGGAGTGGCCTACACGAGATACATGTCAACCAGAGGGGTGTGCCACTGTAGGAGGAAGGATATTGATGTCAGCAAATCTGGGCTGTACAATGCACATCACAACATCAGGACTGGCGTGTTAGGGAACAGATGTGCTGAGAGTACATACGCCGGGTGATAAATGCATGTGCACGAGTATGACCACGCTCCCTAAACCAGTCATGTGACGGCCTCACCGCCAACAACCACGGATATAGGAAGGTAATGCGATACGAGGAAATGCGGAAGCATGGATCCGTAATGAGCAATTAACACCAATCAATGCAGGAAGGGCAAACACCGGCAGCTGAGAACTCTGCATGCAGACTCCTGCATAACGGGAAAGGAGGCATATGAGTGCAAAGATAGTAGGGATGTAGTAGAAATGCAAAGAGCAAAGAACCGAAATAAGCACAGCCAAGTACAGAGGTAGCATAACCGCGACTGCAGATACAATGCATCATATGCCATGTGCCTGCAGGATGCAGTAATGTAAGATGGGCATGAAGGCAATGCAGGCAACTGTAATGTAACACTACAGGCAGTACCGTTGCAGTTGCAACCGTGAAAACCACGGAAATAATCCATGGATAATGTCCGCACAGACACACCCAATGACTTCACCGGGTATACAGCACAACAGTAATAAATGTGAATGCGCGACAACACACAGCGATTTCCCAAACGCCGCACCGTAGGGGTGTAAACAGACGGGGAACTTTAACATGTATATGCTGGGTGCCGCCGTGGCCGTGATGCATAGGTATGTGGCAGAGACAGACGGAGTTGGCGGAGGGTGGTGCCGACAACTACCGTGAGGCCCTACAGGAGAAGGAGAGTGTTCAGACCAAGGTGACCCACCAGGGCTGCGAGACCTGGAGATAGTAGAGCTACAGGGTGGACAGGGACACGCTTAAAAATAGTGGAGCTGTGCCGTCGCGCTGGAGAACAAGAGACAACAGAGGGAGCCCATCCCAGTGGACACAAAGGTATGTGTGAGCTTGCGATCACTGGCTACAGGTACCTTTCAAAAGCTCCACCGGGGACATATAATGGGCATCTCACAGGCATCAGCATCCAGGGTACTACACCAGTTCCTGGATGCCATGTTACCACATGCCCATGAGCACATAAAGTTCCCCACATCTCAGGAGGAGTTGGCTACAATATGCGCCGCTTCCACCGCGGTGGCACAATACCGAGGTCCTGCGCGAGTAGACTGTACGCGCACATAGAAATCAAGTCTGTCACCACCTGGGGAGCAGGGTAGACGCTTACATAAACCGCAAGGGATACCCTCCATCAATTGCCAGGTCGCAGTGCAATGCGCAGGGCATTATCATGGATGTGCTGGCAGCCCTGGAAGCTACCACGACTCCATATCTGGCATGCCTCACAGCTGTATCAGGTATTCGCCTAGTGGGGACATCACAAGGTCACCTTGTGGGGGATGCTGGCTACGCACTGGAGCCGTGGTTGATGACACCCATCAGAAATGCACACATACGCAAGAACGCCATAATGAGGCACACGCACAAACGAGAATAATCATAGAGCGGTGTTCGGGATGTTGAAATCACGGTTCCGTGCTTGATACATCCGTGGAGCCTTTGCAGTACTCTCCAGGCACAAGTGCCCACATATTCATAGTATGTTGTATGCTACACAATATGATTCTGGCGGAAACAGCTGCTGCAGGGACATAATGCCGGAGGGCCACCAAGCCCGCACAACTGCCAGGGCAAGCACAGGCACAGGGCGCTCGTGCCACGGACACACTGAGCCAGCCCCAGTAGGTAGACAGAGGCCCAAATATGCCTACGCCCTGGCAAAGAGGGAACGCATAGCACATACTTTGACAGTGTAGGCCCCATGGACTGACACCTCCTGACCTGCACACACAGTAAAATGGACGCCACACAAACATGTCCGCCGTAATGTGTACCGTGAGCAAAAGCGGACGTATGTGTGACTCAACAAAGGCACCGCCAAACACTGCACACCCAATAGCCAGCAGAGCATGGAACGCCAACACCTCAATGCACGCCGGTCAACAGCACACGGCGAGCCATATGCTGCCACTATCGCCGCAGTCGACCACACATGTAACGCGTGTGCATACACAGATACGAAATACATATCAGTACACATGTAGAAATATATGCATGCGATACACAGATAGAAAGTACAACAGGGTAATATGGAACCCAGGGATGCAAGTTCACAGATAAGTAAGACGCGAAATCACCACATATTAAACATAGTGACCAACAACCCGATCATCCTGGAGGGTGGGCAGGGCAGGTAACGCTTCAGCCATGGAAATGTTAACTTGCATCAATACATATCCGTGTCGGGATGGTCACCAGTCCAGTACAGTAACGGATATGTGGTTACCACCTGTCCCATCGTGAGGGACAGTCCCCTTTGGGCAGTTGTGTCCTGCAAAAATATTGACAAAATGGCAAATGTCCTGAGATTGTAGGACAAAACCATTTCCCATAATTACTTTATTAGTTGCATAAAACAGTTATTTTGTAGAAGAAACATCTAAAATATGATAATAAACAGAATAAGCAACTGTAATGCTACAGCTTTGTATTCTGTCAAAAAAGTGAATCGCTGTCCTTTGTACTGGCCGTGGGTATGTGTTGGCATGCAAAATCTGACGTTTCTACTAAAAATGTCCCACTTTGGCCATTTGAAAAGGTGGCAACCCTACATATGTGCGTGTCATATCCATAGGATATGAGTGCGGAGATACACGCCACCGCGCGCCAACGTAGGTATTGTGTTCAACCGCATGCGTAAAGCCGAAAGCATACCAGTGAAGTGTACGACATTATGAGGAACGTACCTCATTTGGGGTGTAAAACAGTTCATGTTCCTCCCAGTTCCTCCAAGTTCCACATTGAAAATGTCTCTCAAACATCCATTGTTAGGAATGTATATAAATGACATCCTGGTAAATAGAATGTACTCATAGTAAGTCAGTAAAGGTTCTTCACTGTAAGTAAATCAGCATATTATAATCAACCTATGACCTACTTAGCTGAAGTTGTCACTATGCCATTACTATGTGTTCCACATTATGCCCATTTGTTTCACATTACTACTGTGTGTGTTCCCCACTCTGGAAATAGAAGGTTGACAGTCATGGCGGCAATATGTGTATGTGTGAGGTGAGGTTGTCGTAGTTCCGCTGGGTGTGTGTAAGGAGTGTGTGAGTGAAAACAGTGAAAGTAGAAGACATGTGAAAGGCGGAGTGTAATAACAGGCGAAGGCATACAGTACAGGAACCATAGGCGATGTACAGCAGTACCCACAAAGTAGTACTGACATCTCCTCAGTGGCTATGCACGTGGGCGACGAAATGATGCAAAGCGCAATGTCCCAAAGTGTACCACAGGGCCATAGCAAACAGGAGATGCAAAGGACGACACAAACCATGACCGTAGGTATGGCGACCATAACGTAGACTCCACACGGTCCGTCGGGCAACGTTACACAGCATCAGGCATGTACGGCGAAAATACGATCGTGCTAACCCGCACCCGATCGTGAACACTTACGGTCCGGTAATACCGCGGTGTGTTCCACGACCATGACGTAAGTAAGCAAGCACGACTAATAGGAGGCTACCGGTAGCATACAGTCCCCGCCCAAGTATAGGACCATTATTCACCGTGAACTATCAGCCACAAAATGCCAATGGATAGTAGGCACGGACGCAACATCCGCAGATATATAACCGATGTGAAGAGGAATAATGCGTGCAGGAAGCACAGATGCAGGCGATACCGACAGCAGACGACATCAACAAAACAAACATTCCCGAACAACAGACAGGTAACCCCAGCTCCCCAAGCAGGATGGAGCACACACACAAGCATATCTGGTATGTATAAATGCAAGACTCACACCCGCAATCTGTCACCCACATCCGCAGATATACCCCATTGCACATATCAAAGGGATAACAGCTAAACCGTAAAGCAAACACATACAGGCAGTGAATGACAGCGCATACCCACAACAAGCTCCTGGGAAACACTAGCAGCGGCTGATGCATCCATGCATTCGCCATGTACAGGAAAATAACAGCCATGTAACACATCTGAATGCACAACGCCATCGACAGCCGCCGCCAGGACACGGGGACCCACATGACGAACACAATACCATACCCAACACACACAATCCACGCCTAACAACACAGCCAAATGTACCCGACACCACACATAGCGATGCAGTCACACAACATGATACAATACATACCATCCTCACGAAGGTATTGGCCAAATAACCAACGGCCACACGATGAAAGAACCATGGCCCAGTGCGCCGACGCCAAGAATCGAATGAAAGGAAGGGGATCACCGCTGATATGCGCATAAGTACACACCGAGGAACAGCTATTGGCCTGATTAACCCACATGCCTCAGGCGACGATTTAATATAAGGAAGACTCCTGGATATTCAAACCGTATGTTCATACCGAACTAATACAAATAGAGAAAGAGAAACAAGAGAAACAAGGAATAGAGACAAACTCAGAACAAAAGGTCGAAAGGTATGTCAACCCACATGTACTGGTGTGTAACGCGGCGATACGATGACTAATCTGTACAGTATGTGAACGGTGTGTAGGTAAAGATACCTGTCCCTCAGGCAGAGCGAGGCGAAGGTTGGCAATGTAATGCTAAACGCGTACCATACCAACGACTGTGGACAACGTGTGCACAGCAGTGGGACAACATGTAAACACTCGGATAACCCAGGTCCGGGCCACCCTTCAAAAGGCCAAAGTGGAAATCGCCGGGACACATCAGATGTTACAGGTGGACACATACCCATGGTCAGTACAAAGGTTAGAACTCTACTCTTTTGCATAAAGAAAAGTGTAGTCTTGTAGCAGTTCAGTTGCTTATTGTGTGTCTTGTAACAGATAGAAATGAACACACATAAATAAGTATGTTATGCAACTCTTACATAAGAATGGGATATAGTGATGTCCCACAATCTCAGGACATTTGCCATTTGTGATACATTTTGTCAGGACACAACTGCCCAAGGAGGACTGTCCCCGCAAAGTGGCACAGGTGGTAACCCTACCCCAGGTCTGCCATAGGGGTTGCAAACACAGAACAATGCCACCACCCACGCCTGATGCTGGCAGTGGATATCCAACAATGAAGTGCCACAGCAGGATAGGACATTTATGTATAGTGTCACAGCACCATGTGCATGGGCATATACCGTCGATGTCATACGGAATGTGCGCACAACGCAGCACCTATCCCAAGTAGGGCCATCATGTCATTTATGTGTAATGCAAAGCTGTCATGATGGATATGTTCACAAATCATAGACAGTATCACAGGCATAGCATGCATGATGGAGCGATGGTCTAATGTTATATACATACACAAGATATGTATGGCCTGCACATATGGGTCTATGTAGTAGCAGAATAGGTACCAAATGGAGGTAACAGCAAGTGACCATGTCCAAACGCTCCATAGCAGGTGCAATGTGTGCCACAATGATGTCCAGCAGGGCCGTGTAAACACATGTGCAATGTACACAGTACTGACAATCTCCATGGTAATGTCCACTGAACGGGAGAAGTGGATGTCAACTGTCATGTCTATACAGCACGTCCGCTGTGGTGGTACCATGGGTCTGTGTCACCCTACCAGCAAGGCAGCTATCACATGACTAGTGACACAGTGTGCCCCTGTGGGATGTGCACAGGACCTATGTCCCACAGCATGGTGTGTCCAGTCTGTGGATGTCACACAGACGCCCGGGCTGAGCAATGTGGCATGTGTGCACACATGCAGGACTGCTCCTCCCCCCCTGCCCACTGCAAACGCCATGTAGGAGTACTACATGCATCAGTACCATGAGAACATGGCCCATGGCAGAGTACATTACACCCTGTGTTAGTGGCATGCAGGTGAGCACAGATGTGTTACATGACTGTCATTTGCATGTGTAAACTGTCTGAGCCGGATAGAGAGCACAGCATGACTATACTGAGACATGTAACGTTGTATCCATTGTGTAAGGTACACCACACATGTTATTGTAACACGGCCCGCGGTACATGTGTGTATGGCACAGGTACCAAGGCACCCAAGGTATCAGCTAGACATAATGGTCCAGAAATGTGTAGTCCTGCACATGTGTACCCACGCCATGGTGTAATATGGCAAACCACAGCACCATGTGGGCCATGTGTGTACATCAACCATGTACAACGGATATGCCTGTATAGGACAGTATCCATGTGATACACACCGCGATGACTGTCAGTATGCAAAGGTGATGTATGCACTATGTGTGATGTAACTGATGCAATGAAATCTACATGATATATCTGCCACACTGACAGCTGTAAGGGTGTCAGCAACATGAGAAGGATGAGCTAGAAAGCTGTCAGGTATGTATAAGTGGTATATGTAGGGATGTACAGTACTGTGTGCCAGCAGTTCGTGTACGTTTGCAAATACTGAGCATGAGGGGCCACATGTCTGAGGCACGTGCAATGCCACACGCCACTGAAATGTTGTAGTTAGCATGATATGACTGCACCACTGTGTGACCTGTACAGATGGCACAGAGCGTAACTTCCCGATTCACAGGGTACGACGTGATGCTGGATGTGTACACTCGCAATAGCATAAAGTGGAATGGTGCTGAAGGGCAAAGAGCGGATCATGTCTGATGTGATACCCTCTGTACCACCCCAACCACCCATGCAATAATATGACAGGTGGCCAGCATGGGATGTGGTGTGCTGTGGCACAGAAGCCCAACAAGGGTGCCAGAAAAGGCATGCAGGTAGTCAATGAGTGTGTGAAGCATGTATGTCAAGATGTGGCCCAGTGCCATACTGAATGGCCCAGTCATGGGTGTAGAGATGCAGCCCCATACGTGCAATGCAGTACCATCCATGTGTAGTGTGATAGATGTGGTAGTGTGGTGGTCAGGGTGCACAACGTACATGAATGGGCTAGCAGTCACTGACGTGTGCTGCTGCAGAGACATGTAACAGCCAGGTTGGCGGATACAACAACCACGGTTGAGGTGACATTGGGACTGTGTTCCCAGACATAACATGTGCATGGCAGTACTATGTATGTGTCCACAGGGTTAATACAATGTCCAGCCAAGGAGGGAACCCTGTAGTGAGTGAGAGGTGCATTGTTGGTGGTGCACCCATTGGCAGGCAGGATGCCAGCAACATCTGTGTCGCCAATGCCTGCATGACCGTGGTATGCTGCATTGAATGTGGATGTAGTCAAACAGCAGAGACATACCACCACACTGCATGAGGGCCCACACTGCAATGTGTGTCTGGCAGTCATGTGTAGCTAGCTGTGGAGTATGTCATGCACCAGCAGGACACACCATGACTGTCAAGACACACAACACACAGGTGAACATAACTACCGTAACAGCCTGCACATGTGCCCATACAGCACGCGGTGCATGGAACAGGAATACCACTGTGGCTGCCTGTGAAAAGGCCAGCACCACCATGTCTCAGTGTGGAACAGCATGGTCCCTACCAGTGTGTAAATGTAGCAGAAGTGCACTGTGATCACTGCTGGCATAGGGCACATAGACTGTCCATCGGACGGGTGCCATGCCCTCAACTACCTCTGTCAGTGGATGTCAGTAATACCGGCTGTAGTGTGTATGTACCATGCATGCTGCTATGGTTGTGTGTTTAGGTGTGGCTAGCAGGGATGGTAAGCATGGATGTTCAGCAAACAGAGGGGGGGAGGTAGGCCTAGCATACAGACACATGGAGGTTTGGTGCATGCTGAGGGTAGTGTAGGTATGGTATGTGTCGGTAATGTGTCACCCAGCTATGCGCATTGCATGGCCAAGCATGTGTGGGTACATGGGAGTCCATACTAGGGAAGGGCGCGTGTTGCTGGCAATACATAGCAGTAGCAACTGTCCTAGGTGCAATGTACAGTATGCCAACCCGACTGGCATGTAACCTGTGGTGTACAGTGTCTTCACTGTCGTGCATCAGTCAAAATGCGTAGCGACCACTTAACATGGGTATCTGAACACGGACTACCTATGATGCAATGTCAGGAAAATACATTGAAAGTGTGTAAATCACGGTGTGGTGTGAAACCACCCACCCGTGCAATTGCAGTCCGTATGTGCCTGGAGGTATGATCTGTGTACAATCTGACTGGCAGGTGGTAATGAGGCAGGTCCCAGGCACCGCAGATAAATGACATGTGTGCTGTACTTGTGTGTGCAGTGCTAGTGTACAGCACAGTGGAGGGTGTAAGCAGCATCATTCATCGCACCGCATTTCTGTGACAGCCCTCCCGTCGAGACAGACGATTCAGACACCGCTGCCCAGGCAGCATAGCATGAAGATGTACATGTGGGCTGCGCAACCTTAGCCAGATGTCCACATCGCCATGTGTGCCAATCGGTGTATTGAACACGACTATCAGACTGGACAAACAGCACATGCCTGCATAACAACAGTATGACCATAGTCAACAGTCCCAGTGACAGAGTAGGCCAATGTAGACTATCCCTGCATGCAGACCATCCACCGACCACCTGGCTAGACACACCAACCTGGACGGTTAATTCACCATTGAGCCATCCGTCCACGCCCATGTACCGCACCAAATGGTCAAGGTGCACAATAGCAGGTGGCAAGGCAGACCACGGTGTACCAGGTGATGTCATGTGTGCATACGTCGACTAGCACAGCCGCTCACATGTCTGCAACATACTGGTGCACGATGTATGTTACATGATGAATGGAACTGCGCACTGTCACCACTACAGCTGGCACAGGTGTGGTGTGACTGGTGTAACCCATGTTTGCACAACCATGTTACAACACTGCTGTTGTAGGCAGCCATGCTGGTACCAGTGATATATGCAGTGGTCATACAAACATACCGCACACAGTGTTCAGGCAGGAATGTCAATTGTCGTGACGATGTGCTGCTATGAATGTGGGTGTTTGTAGTGAATGTCACACATCTCGAAGACACCATCTGGTGGAATTATGGTTGTCAACACCGGTACATTCATCCACAGCAGTCAGAACCCAGTCCTGACAATGTGTGTCAGTCACCCTTGTAACCGTGTGACATATGTGCACATGGCGGAACCTCCTCCCACTGTCATCTAAGCTGGCTACAAGATGGCTGGAATGTGCTGTAGAAATGTACAATGCTGGTAGCCCAATGAAGTACCTGGAATCAGACACAGTACACTATGTCAGCCATGTGTAAACCATGCACAACAATGACTGCCCAACAGACACAAACAATGCATTGACATTTGGAACATGTGCTCATGACAACCCCACTGAGGTATGCTGCATACCACAGATGTACAATTGTCATCTATGGCCATAGCATGGATGCAGACACACATACTCCACAGGTAGTACCATGTGATGTAGGTAGGGGGCATTGCTTGTGTATATGTCACAGTAGATGTACACAGACATGTCCTGCATAGCCGTCATGTAGTACTGGACATGCCCATACAGATTACCCCGCAGGAGATGTGTTAGGTGTGTACCACATGTGACATGCTGACAACAATCTGCATGTGTATGGCTGCCGTGTACCTGTGTGACAATGTTCGTGATGGGTGCAAAGGCACATAGTATCGTATTGTATGCCACAAGCCCCACATAGCTGCATAGCCTGAACATACAGTACAAGGAGTGTGTGTGGGATGATAGCAACCCACAGGTGGAGATGGGTATGGACGGCGGCCCACAACCACCACGTGTGTGTATCGGTGTTCACGCCCACTACCCAAGCATCTGAGAAGAAGGCCACAGCTGTACAGGGTCGCATGTACATATGTTCAGCAACATCCCTGTATGTCCCACCACTGGCCTGTGGACCGATGGACAACAACCAAATGTGCGATATGAGATGTGCACAGCACATCACAGATGCCTACAGTAGAACAGGCCTACCATGTAGACATGTGCACAGTAGGTCTGCGCCACCTGCAGTCAAACACGTTAGGTGCCAAACCACACCAATAGTCCAGGCAATGACACAGATGGGCGTGCATGCCTCTGTGTATGTATGTCTGTGAATGGCTCCGGCATAGCAATATAGCCGTGTCACCATTGTGAACAACAATATGAATGGGTTGTATGTGTGAGGGGTGCATCATATGTGTATGGTCAGATCGACGATACCATCAGTGGGCCTCATATGTGAACATCCATGTCCCCATACATGGATACCTCTGCTGAGGCCAACACCACATTCACACAGGAGGGATGGCGTGTGTAGTGCAGCAGCAGACATGTGGGTGGCAGCGGCAATGTATGTACACATATGTGTTACCCACATCAGTTCAGGCAGCTATCCATGTGCATGGGATAGCGGTGTGTGTACACATACAGCACTGTGTCGATCAACATCCCAGCACATAGCACCTGCCAGGGCTACAGTGTATGCATGGATGTGTGATACCTGCATGCACCACACACACCCTCAACAAGCAGCGACAGCATACCTCGCTGGAGGACAGTGTCCACACCATGGTGATAAACATGTTGAATGTCCATATTCACACAGCTATGACAAAAGCAATGGACAGCCACCCTGCCAATACCGCCAGCCCCTGGGTGGGTCACACCCATTGCCATGTATGTGGCATACCCTGCCATATCATGCAGAGATGACCAGCAAGGCTGCATGAGCTATCACAGTCCCACATGGTGCAATGGACAAAAGGCACTCTCACTATCAACCATACACAGTAGTAATGTGGTGGCGATGCACCCTGTCATGTTACAGGTGCTGTGTGATGCTCTGCACAATGTGTGTGTACATGCTATGGATGGCCTCTCCTGGTAATGTGTGATGGTTACACATTGCTCCATGCCTATCACATACGCAACACAGGTGAGCTGGGGCAGTTGTCCAGCACCGTACAGTGCTGTGTGGAAGTACATGGCACAACACATGCATGTGCAGGTGTCCATGTGTATGTGTACAGTGCCGCTGCTGACGCTCACAATGGACACAGACGTGATGTGTACTGACATATACACAGCGCACAGGTGAACAGTAGCACAGACGCCACATGGGGACTTATGCCAACTGATATGGACATAGGTGCAGCCAGGTACAGATCTCCATGGCCGGCTAACATCTACATGGTGCGCACAGTGTGATGGGGTGGCACACAGATATGATGTGACACCCAGTGCTCAATGGTGTGAAGCCACAACATCGGCTGTGTCACCGCCACGATGCCCTTCACAGATCACTGTGCAGATGTCGCATATGTCATAGCAACCTATTTCCAACAGTATGCCAGCACAGCAGTGTGAATGTCACCTGCCACCATCATTATGTCTTCCAGATAATGCGACGTTCCCGGCTTCCACCATTTCGCCGCCAGGAGGAGACGGCCATCATACCATACCTCCAGAGTAACTACACCGCTCTGTTTCGCCATGTGCCACAGCAGGCACACGAACGGCAGGAGATGTGGGAGGAGTTGTGCAGGAGGGTGAACAGCGTGGGCGGCACGAACCGCAGCTACCAACAAATCTGCAGGCACTGCACAGACCTGATCCTGCATGCAAGACAGCGTGCCGCTGCAATCGCCAGGCAACAACGTGGGACAGGTGGTGGGCCACCAACACAGCCCCCACTCACAGCTACGGAGGAGCTCCTGGCCAGTCTGGGGACACCCACGGAACAACACGCAGAACCACTTGCGGCCATCGTGGAGGTGGGTGTCTCCCGAGCTATGAGCCTGGAGCCGCATGGTAAGTCAGTGTTGCATGTTTGTATGATAGGCGACGTGGGTGTCATAGTACAACACATGATATAGCAATACATGCCAGGTATATGGCCACACAAGATGCAAACCATTGTATGCTATGTTGTGTTAGCAGACATGTGCATAGCACATGCAACCACACACATGCATGATGTGTCATGCACAGTGCTGACCGTGGAGATAGTAATGGCTAATGTGTATACCTTTGTGTAATGCCTTTACAGGTACGCCTGGCGGTCGCAAGGACAAGGGTCTGTTGCAGGTAAGTCTGTTGCTAGTCAAACGCATGTTCTGCTGTATTGATATTCCCCATGTGTCTAGGCATGACATGCTCACCTGTGTGTGCCCCCGGCACGATACAGCTCGCACCACCCGACATACACACCACCCATGTACAGTAGATACACCCGCTATCAGAGTGGTATGACACCACACAACCAATTGGTGTGTTACGTGCATTCAGCTATGCATACAATGGTGTAGGTGTTACACAATGGCTGCATGTGTAGTATGCATTGGTATGCCAGTGCAGTATGGACACAGTACCACAGAGTGAGCTGTGATCTGGCCAGAGCACAGGTGTTACCAATGTGACCCATGCCCCTGCATCGGTGCACACGCCAGACATGGCGCATGCCATGTCCCATGCACGCGGATGTCTGGCTGCAGCATTGTCACACCATGATATGACCTATGCACAACATAGCAGACATACACACTGTCAGCATATCCAGAGAATGTGACACGCCACACTAGTATGGGTGTATGTCACATGGGCCACCACAGGGCCGTGTGCAATGTCTACCACACACAATTGTCAATGAGTCAGACAGACAAGGCCATGGTTGATACCTACAGGCATGTTGCCACACAGCACATCCACAGTGGGTACTCACCATTGCACCCTGTACACACATAGTGGGTTCATCAATGTAGTGGACCCCTGACATCTGATGTAGTACACCAGTGACATGAAATTCCTCCACAGCTACTACAGGTGCCTCCAATGTCCACCATATATGTGCTGCTGAGCAGCTGAACTGACTTACAGACATGGCAATGTAATGCGCCCAGGTCACGATCGCACAGACACATAGCTGTGTCCTGCTACTGTGCAGTGGCACAGAGCCCGCACCACACACCGCACAGCTATGCACACAGCTCACAGCAACGCACCTGCACAGACATCACTGTTACACATACATTGTATCTGTACACTGTACACATAACACTGCACCATGACAGCCATTGTGATGTGGTGCATGCGGTGGACACCATCTTCACATGTCCACATGATACCGCACATGTTTGCGGTGTGTACATTACATAGTGTCGGCAGCCATGTGTACTCTCAACTCGCCCGCCACACGGTGTATCACGCTGATGCATGCAAACTACCATGAATGTGTGTACTGCATGCCTACTAAATGACACCTGCCTGTTGTACTGTCCCCACCAGGGCAGTGTACATACTGCCACTATGAATGTCTGGTCTGCATTCACTGGTCTGTGTTGTGTGAATGCTGCATGCCACCTGCATTATCACATGCATGCTGTGTGTGTGTGTGTGTGTGTGTGTGTGTGTGTGTGTGTGTGTGTGTGTGTGTGTGTGTGTGTGTGTGTGTGTGTGTGTGTGTGTGTCTGTATTGTAACCGATGGTATGTCTTTGTATTGACAGGTGCTGTAGGTGCTCCCTCCCGCGGTCAATCTGATGCTAGTGTCCCCACAGATACTAGTGGTGATGAGCATGTGCATGAGGCACAGGCAGGGTCGTCACAGGCAGAGTCTGTGCCACTGGAGAACATCACACATACGCCCCTTTCATCCCCGCACACGGTTCAGATGCCGACACATACCCCAACACCGCTGCCCATAGATGACGGTCAGTCAGCGCCTGTTGTCCCCGAGCAGGAATGTGTGGTGGCTGCAGAAGGTGTGGGTACACACGATGTTGCCAGTGTAAGGACTGGTGCAGTGCCACGCAGGCATGTGGCAGGTGCTGCCCGTAGGGGAGCACCGCTAGACATACACCTGCCGTGACAGGTGCAGCAGCTGGTATAACCAGACGCATGTTCCAGACTGTAATGGCGGCGCAGGCACGCGCCGAACGGCAGAACCAGGAAGGGCAGAGGCTGCAGAGGTCCGCAATCCGCACTTAAATGACAGCATCCAGGCATTGGCGAATCCACAACAGCATCTTGCCCATGTTCTCGATAGGTGATTGGGCTACATGGCTGGTCTCCTCGACCGAGGCTTGGCCATCCTGAGCGCGCGCAGTCCGTGCAGGAACACCAGGTAGGGTGAGGCATAGGGCACGGGCGCTGCCAGCAACACCACCTGCTGCAGGTCAGCGCAGCGCGCCACCTCCCATGGCCACACAGAGAGTGAAGGTAGCAGTAGCACTGCAGCTGCTACTACACCATCCACACCAGGACAGAGCAGGCCACGCGGACGCGGCCCTGACGGCCCCGCCGGCACGCTTCCAGCGGACATGTGACATCGGAGAGTGGACAGTCTGTACCTCCACCCGTCGCGTCTGCGACCCCAGGCAGGCGCTGGTCACTTCGCCGCCGCAGACACAGTGAGCCGTAACACCTGCACTGTACAGTCAGGGGCTGCCAAGCATACCCC
Organism: Protopterus annectens; assembly: GCF_019279795.1. NCBI lineage: Eukaryota > Metazoa > Chordata > Ceratodontiformes > Protopteridae > Protopterus > Protopterus annectens. The sequence goes on along the minus strand of NC_056740.1, from coordinate 321,760,221 downwards.
GTAGGCATCACAGATGACTGAACTGTGTACACACACACCCACACACAGCAGACACAACTGTAGGGCTCCACCACACCCACATGCAATCTACATAGTCATGCCCACTCAATGCACTGGCCCTTACACACACACATGATGTCATCCATTGGTACAGCCCATGCCTGTGGCACACATATCACCCTGTGCATATGATTAAGTCTCTGCCCCATAACTGTGAGCCACACCATCAATGCACGGTTAAGCTAACATATTATGATGCACAGGGTGGACACGATAGTGAGAGGTGTATGTGATACCTGTGTCCGCATAGTACGTGATGTGTATGTTGTGGTGTGTGTGTATGGCTGGTGACAGGTGTGTATGTGATGTGGGTTGTGCACGGACATCATGCAGCAGACATACCATGCAGGACAGGTGCAGCATTCATTGATATGTGTACACAGTATGTGTGGTGGTTACATGTGTAGCACCATGTCGGTGCAGTTAACCCGCATGATACTGATGCTGTACTTCTACGTGCCTACAGGGAGCACTGTAATTAGTTCCCCACGTAGTCGTGGGTACCCACAGGCATGTCTGGCAAAATCAGCATAGCACAGTTACCCACATCCGCATGGACCCCTACATAGGTACATAGGCACACATGAACGTAACAGGATATGTGCCCTACGACATGTGTGGACCTAGCATGACTGTGTGTGGCATCTAACACCCTCAGGATGGGGATGCCATATCCATCAGTCCCCAGTCCCTGGTCTAGCAGTGACACACAGAGGTTGACTGGCGATAACTATCGTCACACATCCACACGCCATTACCAGTCCTGGACAAAGGCAGTCAGGGCCTTTCCTTCACATGGCCTGGCACTCCTCCCCGTGTTGTAGGGGGTGTCTGGTCGTTACCCTGTTCCCCAGCACGCCCCACTCATCTTTGAGTTGAGGTGTCTGACAGTCGCTTCTGTGCCCGTGTTTGCATGGGGCCTGGAGGTGGAATGTGCCCCTGTCACCCAGGTCAGGCAGGGCCGCGTATGTCAGGCCCAGATCACCACGGAGCAGCTGTGCTGTGAAGATCCACAGCCGGTGTCCCCTTGGCCGCAGCTTGTGACACATGTCCTAGCACCGCCATCCCCGCCTTGTGGAACGCTTATGTCCTTCCGAGTGCTGCAGGCGCCAGGTTAGCTACAGGCCACATGTGCCATTGTACGCAGTCATTGCACTGGTGTGTGATGTGTACAGGGGTACAATGAACACCCCTGATGTGGTTGCCATTCCATCCAGACCAGGAGGCCACAATGGAATGTCTTCACACCCACATTGCCATTGTGTGTGTTGACAGAGGTTGCCGACAGGTGTGGTAGCCATTTCCTGAACATGTCCACCATCTTTAATGGCGCACTCACCTACATGTGACATTGGGACTAACATGTCCTTCACACTGGGTAGGGCTGCACCTTCTCTGGCATTTAGTAGCAGGCCATGGCTCTGGCACCAGTCATCCATGTCTATGATGCCCTAGGTGGATGTTCGTGTAACATGGGGTGTTGGGTATGTTGGCCGGTGCGTAGTCATCTGCATACCTTGTCTGCTACAATCCCCTATGATTGCATGCACATTGGAAGGTCGGATGCCATATGGCAGGGGGCACAGGAGTGAGCCCTGTGGGCCTCCACTGGGTCCAGATATGAGTGTGACAAGGCACCTTGAGCACCAACCCTGTGTGGTGTGACCTCCAACCTGTCTGAGAAGCATCAGGTGACATATGTCCCCACATGTATGCTGGCGAGCCTTTCCATGGGTCCCATGTGTAGTGTGCTCTGAACGCCCCAACCAGGTCATGGTACTGTGTGCAAACCCACGATCCCCATCAATGGCCTTGGTGACCACTCCAGACTGGACGAGCAGGTTCGGGAGGCAGGATCCGCCTTGACTATGTAGTTGTGGGTATGTTCCGCATTGGCTGTACACCGCTATCTGTAACCATGACCACCTGTATGGACCTCCACACAGCTTTGCAGACAACACTTGTCAAGCGATAGGGTGTGGCTGTTGACAGTCCATAGGAGCACTACCCTGGCATAGTGGGGACCACAGATGCCATATGGCATCCATTGGGGACATAGCCCACAGTAAGGCCAACATGCCACCGTGGTCCCATGTGTGGGCCCAGCGCCTCAAAGAGGATGCGTAGCACACAGCCAGGGACACCTTCGGTGCCCCTTGCTGACGGTCAAACGCCATAGAGATATGGGATCACCCAGGCCATATGACATGTTTGGGAGGATACACTCTGGTGGGATGGATATGTTCCTGTTGGGGGATGTATGCATGGAACATGTCCTGTGGTATGCAGACAATGTCTGTGGGTGCAGTGACTGTTGTACCATTCTGGACCATTTCCAGGCAAGTCTGTGTGCCCCCAACCATGTCCTTACCACAGTTAGGGAAGGCCCTGTGGTTGTCTCATGTGCCCTCTGCAGTACCACTCCCACGAGCGACCTGGATGATGGTATGGGGCCGTATGGTGACGCCGGTATGAATGGGTGATGGTTTCCTGGTACTGTCATTGCCCTGCCATGTAGTAGCTCCAACTGTTGATGTACAGGTAGTCAGTGGCTGCGGTCCACCACACCATGTGCCTACCTGTGGTGGACAAGGTCCTGATGTCATCATGTTTGCCTGTTGCAGACATGCATGTGGGTGGTCGGGAAGGCATTCGCTAGGCGCTTGCCGGTCTGGCCTCTGTTCAACATTGGCATGGAGGACTTGTAGGGTACCACACCGTCGTATGATGTGTGTGGTTTTCTGTGGAGAGGTCATCACTGAGGTCCCCATGCTGGTGTTGGTTACAGTGAGTGGATGACCAGTGGATCCACTATACGGTCTTGCATCACCATTGAGGGCTGTACATCCTGTGTGGGGCATATCCTCACCATGCGTGATGGGCAGAACTGTCAGACATCCCCCCCCTTTGTATGTATGGTGCATGGCTGTTTAACAGTGGCCAGGTGTGTGAACACCTGGGACTGCTGGCACTGTGTTGTGCCATGGGTAATGTTCCCAGGCTATGTATGGGTGGTTCATGTCACCCAATACGGTGCTGTTGTGAGAGCATGCCCACTCACCAGTGTCCTCAGGACATCTGTGAAGGTATCCTGTGTTTGGGAGGGTTGTCTGTAGCATGCAACAAACTGTAGGCCAGTCCTACACATGGTTAATTGCACCTAGATATTCCCCGCAGCAACAACAACGCCTGTGGCATGACCGGTTGTTGTGTGGCCGGACACACAGGATGGTCCGTGATTCCGCCACCCATGCCGCCGCACCATGTGTATGCATGTCTGATCTGTGCCGACTCTAAGTGTCTGAGCATGCCCAGTAGGCAGCTGTGTAGATAGACACACAGCACAGTGCACACCGCGCCGCCTGCAGTTTATACCCCGGTGCATGCCTGTATCCCCACGAACGGCCACGCCTGTGGCATGGCCAGGTTTCTGTTGCAAATGATACCACACACAGGGTATGCCCTGACAGCGCCTGCTCAGTAAACTCGTAGCTGCTCTGTAAATGCTTCATACTGTAGTGTGTTCATGTAGATAGGCGAGGTTCGCCCCCGCCCTTCCGTGTGTGTGTGTGTGTGTGTGTGTGTGTGTGTCTGTGTGTGTGTGTTTCCAGCTGCCTCTGCGACTGATTATGCTTTTAGACGCCCGCAACACATGCCTTGGCTATTGCCAACTATTGTCTTGCGGGTGACGCCAGCAGCCTACAAGTATGCCTGTGACAGCGCCTGTTCAGCAAACTCGTAGCTGCTCTGTAAATGCTTCATACAGTAGTGTGTTCATGTAGATAGTCGAGGTTCGCCCCCGCCCCTTCCGTGTGTGTGTGTGTGTGTGTGTGTGTGTGTGTGTGTGTGTGTGTTTCCAGCTGCCTCTGCGACTGATTATGCTTTTAGACGCCCGCAACACATGCCTTGGCTATTGCCAACTATTGTCTTATGGTGACGCCAGCAGCCTACAAGTATGCCTGTGACAGCGCCTGTTTAGCAAACTCGTAGCTGCTCTGTAAATGCTTCATACAGTAGTGTGTTCATGTAGATAGTCGAGGTTCGCCCCCGCCCTTCCGTGTGTGTGTGTCTGTGTGTGTGTGTGTTTCCAGCTGCCTCTGCGACTGATTATGCTTTTAGACGCCCGCAACACATGCCTTGGCTATTGCCAACTATTGTCTTATGGGTGACGCCAGCAGCCTACAAGTATGCCTGTGACAGCGCCTGTTTAGCAAACTCGGTAGCTGCTCTGTAAATGCTTCATACAGTAGTGTGTTCATGTAGATAGTCGTAGGTTCGCCCCCGCCCTTCCGTGTGTGTGTCTCTGTGTGTGTGTGTTTCCAGCTGCCTCTGCGACTGATTATGCTTTTAGACGCCCGCAACACATGCCTTGGCTATTGCCAACTATTGTCTTATGGGTGACGCCAGCAGCCTACAAGTATGCCTGTGACAGCTTCTGTTTAGCAAACTCGGTAGCTGCTCTGTAAATGCTTCATACAGTAGTGTGTTCATGTAGATAGTCGAGGTTCGCCCCCGCCCCTTCCGTGTGTGTGTGTCTCTGTGTGTGTGTGTTTCCAGCTGCCTCTGCGACTGATTATGCTTTTAGACGCCCGCAACACATGCCTTGGCTATTGCCAACTATTGTCTTGCGGTGACGCCAGCAGCCTACAAGTATGCCTGTGACAGCGCCTGTTTAGCAAACTCGGTAGCTGCTCTGTAAATGCTTCATACAGTAGTGTGTTCATGTAGATAGTCGAGGTTCGCCCCCGCCCCTTCCGTGTGTGTGTGTCTCTGTGTGTGTGTGTTTCCAGCTGCCTCTGCGACTGATTATGCTTTTAGACGCCCGCAACACATGCCTTGGCTATTGCCAACTATTGTCTTATGGTGACGCCAGCAGCCTACAAGTATGCCTGTGACAGCCTCTGTTTAGCAAACTCGTAGCTGCTCTGTAAATGCTTCATACAGTAGTGTGTTCATGTAGATAGTCGAGGTTCGCCCCCGCCCCTTCCGTGTGTGTGTGTCTCTGTGTGTGTGTGTTTCCAGCTGCCTCTGCGACTGATTATGCTTTTAGACGCCCGCAACACATGCCTTGGCTATTGCCAACTATTGTCTTGCGGGTGACGCCAGCAGCCTACAAGTATGCCTGTGACAGCGCCTGTTTAGCAAACTCGGTAGCTGCTCTGTAAATGCTTCATACAGTAGTGTGTTCATGTAGATAGTCGAGGTTCGCCCCCGCCCTTCCGTGTGTGTGTGTCTCTGTGTGTGTGTGTTTCCAGCTGCCTCTGCGACTGATTATGCTTTTAGACGCCCGCAACACATGCCTTGGCTATTGCCAACTATTGTCTTATGGTGACGCCAGCAGCCTACAAGTATGCCTGTGACAGCGCCTGTTTAGCAAACTCGTAGCTGCTCTGTAAATGCTTCATACAGTAGTGTGTTCATGTAGATAGTCGAGGTTCGCCCCCGCCCCTTCCGTGTGTGTGTCTCTGTGTGTGTGTGTTTCCAGCTGCCTCTGCGACTGATTATGCTTTTAGACGCCCGCAACACATGCCTTGGCTATTGCCAACTATTGTCTTATGGGTGACGCCAGCAGCCTACAAGTATGCCTGTGACAGCGCCTGTTTAGCAAACTCGGTAGCTGCTCTGTAAATGCTTCATACAGTAGTGTGTTCATGTAGATAGTCGAGGTTCGCCCCCGCCCCTTCCGTGTGTGTGTGTCTCTGTGTGTGTGTGTTTCCAGCTGCCTCTGCGACTGATTATGCTTTTAGATGCTCCGCAACACATGCCTTGGCTATTTCCAAATATTGTCTTGCGGGTGGCGCCAGCAGCCTACATGTATGCCTCTGACAGCGCCACGCCAGTTAACTCGGTAGCTGCTGTGTAAATGATTCATACTGTACTGAGTTCATGTAAATAGGCGTAGGTTCATCTCCCGTCCCTTCCGTGTGTGTGTGTTTCCGTTGCTTTCGACAATACAACTGAATAAGCAAATTGTTAAAGTGTTCACAATCAACAGTGTGATATTTAAAATCATGTTAAGACTCACATTGTTGATTGTGAACATTCTTAGACATAGCATATTTCCTGCACACGTTGTGGAAACAACGAAAACGCTGGATGTTTTAATGAACTGTTTAAATGTTACGAAGACTTGTGTTGTGTCGAACTACGGGGACTATTCTTGCTGCAGGTTGCCGGTTTGTTTGTGTTTCATAGTACAATATCATGTAATACGTGTGTTCATAGTATGCTTTCTGTGATGTTGACATGTGTGTGTTTCGTTAGCAGTACGTCTCTGCTTTCTATGCTGTGGCTACATCTCCATTGCTCGCATAGAAAGTGACAAATGGAAGTGTAAGGGTGGACATTTAAAGCCTGGATACTTCCATGTTATGTGTAAGTCTCACGGGCCAACGGGTGATAGCGCATACATGTCTATGAAGTACCTTTGGATACCATATGCACCTGTCGTGGACTAAATGTTTATGTTGACTGTTCCATCTACCTATGTGTGACATGGTTTGTGGCCATAGGGTGCCAGCAAGTCTTCCCTGTTCATTGGGTGTTTGCCATGGTGTATTGACATCAATCCTATTAATTCACCAAGGATGTCTTTCTTTGGTGTCAACGCCATAGTTTGACCATCCTATGTCATTCCCAGCAGACGTGGAGATTGTGCCATTGGTATCTTTACACAGGTGACCCATCTGTTCCACTGTATGGAAGCCGTGATCCCCATAGATGTGCTGGCACATGGAGTGTTGTGTACGCCGGTATCTGCCCAGCGGTCTTCTTTCTTTGAATGGGGAGTGTGTACTGTACACCGTGATCTGTATTCCCTGGGTTATGCCTTGCAACAGCTGTGGATTCCCCAGGTTTGCAGCTATGGGTGCCATCTTGGCCGCACGCTTGTCCATCCATGGGAACTGCCTACTGGACACTAGTATCGGGCTGTCAACATTTCACAGCTGCATTCTCCATTTCCGTGGATGATCGGTATTAGTATTGCGGAGTAACGATATGTTATGGCCACGCCCCGCACACGGGCGGACGATGAATCATCTGCCAATCCACACCGACACCCATATTTGCATACCCACGATCCCATGTCTGCAACCTCGACAGTACCCTTGCACACCCTTCATGTGTGCGGAAATGGGATGTGAACGACGTATGGATGCAGCAGCCTGGGGAGTCCTATTCATATGTCCTGCATTTCATGGACGGCTGTCATCACCCTTGAAGACACTTGTGGTGCATATATCTACCTGTGCCGTAGTCACGGCTGTCACCTCTTCCGTTCACACTATGTTGCTCACACTCACTTAAGGAGTAATTTTGGGTCCTGCAATGGACACCGATGTGCATATGTAAAGTTTAGGACATGTTGGACTGTGTCCATTCGCCAGTGGGTTTGACTGCCGCCAGATGTTCCCCATTCCCGGATGTCTGTCCGCCTACCCATATTATGTAGTGCTACGAACCCGTGTCCTTCCACAATTTACCCATAGGGTGTTACTGTAGTCCTGCAGGTTGGCAACTGCTTTAGATAATCCTCACAGGTACCATTGTGAACTATCCGCCACTGTATTGTCAGTATAACACAGCCGGTACATGTAGAACCTATTTATTCATGACAGTATGTCGGTTATGTGTGTGAACGCCATATTTTAGCGATAGTATGACCTTCCTAGTTGACGTTGTTGGTGTGCCATTAATATGTGTTCCACAGGTCGCAGGTATGTTCCGCAGAGTGGAAGCGGTGATCCCCACATACTTGATAGCACCTTCGCTGCTGTGTACGCTGGGATTCGCATGGCAGGATGGATGTCTACAGGGTGTATCTACTGCTGTTTCCATCTTTATGTCCTGTGTCATGCCCTACTACGGCTGTGTGATTCCACCAGGTTTGCTATTATGGGTGCCATCTTGTCCGTGACGCTTGTCCATCCTTGGGAAATGCCTACTGGACACTGATGTAGGGCTGAACACATTTCACACATGCCTTTAGCATTACCCTATGGATGCTTTGCATCCTTACTGGGGACTAAGGCACGTCCTGTACCCGCAGCCCTCCCACGGGCCAACGGATTATCTGCCAAACAACACCGAGCCCCATTTTGCATACCCAGGATACCATGGCTGCAACCCCCCACGGTACGCATGACACATCCTTCATGTGTGCGGAACTGGGATATGGACGCACATGTATGGACACGGCAGTCTGGGGACCTCTGTTCATATGTCCTGCATGTCATGGGCAGGTATCATCAACCTTAAACACGCTGGTGGTGCATATGTCTAGCTGTGCCGTAGTCACGGTTAGTACTTTGATTGGCTGATCCCAGTGGATAACGGAGCAGACGTCGTAATTTTTGGAGTCCTACAATGGACACCGATGTGCATTTGTAAAGTGTAGAACGTGGTTTGACTGTCCCCATCTGGCCAGTGGTATTGACTGCCGCTGTATGTTCCCCAGTCGTGGATGTCTGCTTGACTACCCATCGCTTGTATGACATGGCCTATCTATATCCACGCCAGTATGCGGAAATACAGCAAACCTTGCGCCCTGCCCATCTTCATAAACGACATTATGGAACATATATCGGCAGAAACAGACACTGTCAAATACGATAGACTCCACAGTGAAAGGATACTGAGCTCTCTCAACTACTAACATGGGGCACCGCCGAGTAATGGATTTCATGACATAGCCGCCCCTAATACACTTCCTTCAGAGTCGGTTTAAAGCTTAAATAATCAATAAACCTGCTCATAGTTAGGTGGACAGTGCTCCAAGTCTTGATTATAACGTGACATATACATATCAGTGTTGCATGCCTTACTTCATGGAAACAATAATACGGCAACAATGTGTTAATATATATACAATATTGGTAAATACAATCAGTATCCGGACACATAGTTGATAATTGCTGAGAGTGCACCTTAGAATGTAGTGTGTTGATCAGGTTATTGTATATCGATGTGTATAATAGTAGCATTACGATAACAAAGCATGGAATCAATAAGTACTATTTAAGCATATATTTGACAATTATGAATGTAAACGTGGAGGAGACATCCGTAACCTTCCCTGGTTCCACTGGATCACACACGCACACGCATACCGCATGTCCGGATTGTGGGTTACGCGACGCCGCATTACGCATATCCGTAGTCCGCTTATATATGTTTACAGTGTCTGTGTGGTTACGTGTTTTGCGCTACTTGTGACTATTCCGCAACATATGTCTGATCCGTTGACGGACGTGTGCTGAAAGCACTTACAGCTTTATATATGTAACAGTCTTTGCAGCATGGACGCTTTACGTACACCTGCACATCTATATGTTCTATAGTCGTAATTCCAACGTGACTGCAGTCACGTTTGACGCTTACTGTGACCAGTGCACGTTAGCTGTTCGTTGTCATTAATATGCATACCCTTGGTACCTATGTACATTTACATATCACCCCCCCCGCACACACGCACGTCACAGGCATCCATTCTCCTGCTGGGAAAGGTGCGGTACTGCATGTTGAACATTCCTAATTCCCTCGCCATGGCCCAGGATGCATATGTCGCCACCGCAGGGCTGTTCAGATGACAGCTGCTTATATCCCATACGCATACAGGCCTTCGATTGTCAGGGTGTTGCTGTGGTGCTTTGGGTTTGGTCTTGGCCGCCCACTGTACGGGACTGCCCTGACCCTGTACGAATGTTAGATGAGTCACATGGGCACGCTTTTGTCCGTGTCCATGGTACCATGTCACGCCCCCAATTAGTCGTGAACTGCAGCGCCGATTGGCCGGTGTATCCGCTGTAGATCTCAAGTATACTAATTGCACACGGTCTGATCGAATCCAACCAATTTCCATTACTAACCCTCCGTATGTATGGCCTGTGTCGCAATATTACAAGGGTTTAACATTGCGACGACTTTCACTGAGCCACAGACATGTCCGCTGCTTTGTTTGGCCCGGTTCCGCTGTGCTACACACATTTAACATGGCGTAACAGGTTGAATAGCTCAGACACGAGGACATCGGGTTGTCCGTCGCTGTCTATTATTGAATGTCTCTGTGGAGTTTGTTTCACAAAGCGACACATTGTCGGCATTGTTAACGGACATCTCGCGAGTACGCCCGCACCGCCGCTGGTGACGATGTCTGCCTTTGGCCGCTTAACAGGCATTATGCTGTGCCATTATGTCTGGGGATATATGGTTTCCTTCTTACATAGATGATGTGCCATACTAGCAATGACCCTAGCAATGACCCGCCTGGGTGTGGGTACTGCTGTATTACCCACGGAAGAGTGGCCTTAGGGTAAGTGGTGACCTAGGCAGAAGTTGCCACCGATACATCACCCGCTACCCTCCTGGTCTACCTACACCAAATAGAGTCTGGAAAGGTGCCCCGAGTAGAGCAACACCCTAGACGGCTACCTACTTGGCCTATGCCTAAGGCCGGCTATGTGTGTGGTCCCTTGGGCATCGGACTCGAACGTACACGCCTGCCGTGGGTATGTCCAGCATTACCCACATCCAGCCCCAAGGCAGTCAACACAGCATCCATGGGTCCACATGGTGTCCCAGCTGTGTACTCCAGGAACTCTATGGGGAATTTAACCCACACTTAGGACAGCTGTTTAATCCTAGCCTCACCTCAGGATACGCATCTGAGTAGTAGCACAGGGCGACTGTAGTCACACTCCACATAGATGGTGCCTCCACTGACCCTGGTTATTACCATACCATTAGTTTGACAAGCCTTATCTGCAAAGCCATGGAGATGGATCATAATGGGACACATAGATAAAGACATAGGGGACCCGTGATACTTTGGATACAACCCAGTTTAGCTTGGTCATAGTCAGATCATGCCCTTTACACGTGTTTCACTTTGTAGAATCAGTCACCAAGGCCATTGCTGAGGGTAAAGCAGTCCATACAGCCTACCTCAACCCGCAGAGGCCTTCGACACAATACCCCTCGGGTATACTTGATAAACCCGCCATCTTGAATGTAAATCCATACATCGCCATATGGGTTGCAAACGGGCTAAGTCACAGAACACACATGGCCATAGTTGCTGGCGCCATGTCATACTCACAGCCAGTCACAGGTGGTGTCCCATGGGGCTCAGTCCTGGGTCCACTATTTCCAGCATCTACGCTTCCAATGTACACGCATACACAGGGGGTTATGGTGACAATGTTTGCAGACGACTGCAAACCGGATGCCAAAGTCAGACACACATCTGACACAGATATCCTTCAGGAGTGCCTCACAGATGTGGATAAGTGGTACCAGAGACATGTCCTACAGCTAAATGCCAGGAAATGCATAGGCATACCCTTCAGGAAGAACAAGGTTACCCCGAGCTACCATATAGGTGGCAATCCACTGAGCACGGAGGGGGTTACCAGTGATCTGGGGACACGTGTTGTTGTTAACCGTTCGTTAGACACACATGTTGCTAACATAGTTAGGTAGACCTTCCACATTGCCCACATCATCATGAAGGGATTCACATCTAGATCAGGGGAGGTCATTGTCCCCTTGTACTCATCACTCAATAGACCTATGATTGGGTACAATGCCCCGTTCAGAATGTATCTGACCCAACACCTGCAGCAGCTGGAAAGGCACCAACAGTTCTTCGACAAACGGATGCAGGGTCTCAGGTATATGTGTTATACTGACCGACTGAAAGAATTCCAGCTGTATACAGTTGCATACCACTTGCCCAGAGGTGACCCGTGCCTGGCATGCACGGCTAAGTCGAACCCAGATCTGATGACTATGCTTCACGAAATAAGTTAGATCCTCAGAACCACAAGGGCAGCTGACGACACCTTGACACTGTCATTAATCGAACGTGTTGTTGGGACGGATTCATCACCCAGACACTCACTATGCTGTGGAACCACATCCCAGTACATGTGAGGGCAAGCACCTCGCTGGCCTTGTGTTAGTATTTACACATGGATGTCTGAATTGATTTATTTAAGTAACCTTCTAAATGAATTTTACATTAGCACATTGTGAATCTTTACATTTCGTTGGTCTATTTTACAGTAGTCATAATCATACGGTTTATGTGTATATATTATGGTTCATTTATATTACTAGGTGTCTGCAGTTCTGTTAATATATTGGCACAATCCGTAGGACATATATATGTATCTTACACAGTCAGACATTTGGAAAACATTTTATGTTGGTTCATGTTTCATATATGTACATATATTTCTATTTTCCGATGAAGACTGTACCTTCAAGCAATGTCTGATGTCCTCACTGTGTGGGATGTGTAACCCAAGTAAGGTTTGTTCGCTTGTCTGCCTTTAAGGCATGTAATTAGTACCTAGCACATCTAATGTACCGACCAATTAATGCTTGTAAATGTAGTAGGTTGGACTGCATTGTATGTAGTCTGAATAAGTCTGCTTATGAAGCAGACGAAGCGGGCTCCAATAGACTATGGTGACTGCCTTTAATTCTTGGTGTGCTCTGGTTGGTCACTGACGGTCCCTACAGTACCTCGTCTTTGCTTTGGACTTCATCGGCTGGTTGTCTGTGTTTGTTGTATGGGGAATGTCAACTGTAGTCCCTATGTGTATGACTTGTGTAATGCCTTACTACGGCAGTGTAATTCCACCGGTTTGCAGTTATGGGTGCCATCTTAGTCATACGCTTGTCCATCCATGTGAATTGCCTACTATACACTGGTATAGGGCTGTACACATTTCACACCTGCATTTTGCATTCCCCGGAGTATGGTGTGCATTATTAGCGGAGAGTGACGATGTGTTACGACACGCCCCTCCCACGGGCGGACAAAGGATTGCCTGTAAACAACACCGAGGCCAGATTCTACATACCCAGACTCCCTTGACTGCAACAGTGGACAGTACCCATTACACATCCTTCATGTGTGCTGCACTGTGATGTGGACGCAGCTGAATGGACCCGATACCCTGGGTATTTCTGTGCATGTGTGCTGCAGTTCATGGACAGCTATCATCAACATTGAACACGCTATGCGCCTATGTGTACCTGTGACGTGGTGACGACAATTAGGTCACATGAGTAATGCAGGAAGCTTGCAGGCACTCTCTGAACAGAATTTTGGGTCCTACAATGGACACCATGTGCATATGTCAAGTTAGATGTTGCTGGACTGTGTCCACCTGCCCAGTGCTTTTCACTGCTGGTGTATGTTCCCCAATCGCGGATGTCTGTTTGACTACCCATTCCACATGGTGCTACATAACCAGCTGATTTAGTACTGTGAACAAATTACATACATCCAAAGATGCTGGTTACCAACTGCTTCATATAAACCTCAGACATCCCAATGGGACATATCCGCCACTATATTTCCAATATAACACCACCGAACATGTTGCTTACCTATGCATTCATTTAACCATGTTGCGTTCATAGGTGGGAATGCCATAGTTTAGATATCCTACTTGACGCTGTGTGTGTGCCATTAGTATGTGTTCCACAGGTCGCACATCTGTTCCGCTGTACGGTAGCGGTGCTCCTCAGTCTGTTGCTGGCAGACTGAGTGCTGTGTACGCCGGTGTTGGCACGAGGGTCCGCTTTGTATGTGGAATGTCAACTGTAGTCCCTATGTGTATTTCCTGTGTTATGCCTTACCACTGCTATGTCATTTACCCTGGTTTGCAGTTGTGTGTGCCATCCTGGCCATACGGGTGTCCATCCATGACAATTGCCTACTGGACACTAGTATAGGGCTGTACACATTCAACACCTCCATTTAGCATTCTCCGGAGTATGGTTTGCATTATTAGCGGAGAGTAAGGCAGGTGCTACGACACATCCCTCCCACGGGCGGAGAAAGGATTGCCTGCGAAACAACACCGAGCACAGAGTCTACATACCCAGAATCCCTTGACTGCAACAACTGACAGTACCCATTACACATCCGGCCATGTGCGGACTGTGATGTGGACGCAGTTCTATGGACCCAGTACCCTGGGTATTTCTGTGCATCTGTGCTGCATTACATGGACAGCTATCAGCAACATTAAACACGCTATGTGCATATGTGTACCTGTGACGACAATGAGTTCACTTAAGTGTTGAAAGAAGGCGGCATTCCTGTCTTTAGACAAATTTTTGGGTCCTACAATGGACAACACTGTCAATATGTAAAGTGTAGAGCTTGTCGGACTGTGTCCTTGTGAGCAGTGGGTTTCACTGATACTGTGTGTTCAGCAATCGCGGATGTCTGTTGGACTACCCATTCCACATGGTGCTACATAACCAGGTGATCTACTACTGTGGACAAATGACATACATCCAAAGATGCTGGTTAGCAACTGCTTCATATTAACCGCAGACATCCCAATGGGACATATCCGGCACTGTATTTCCAATATAACACCACCGGAACATGTTGCTTACCTATGCATTCATTTAACCATGTTGTCTTCATAGGTGGGAATGCCATAGCTTACATATCCTACTTGACGTTGTGTGTGTGCCATTACTATGTGTTCCACAGGTCGCACATCTGTTCCGCTGTACGGTAGCGTGTGCTCCTCAGTCTGTTGCTGGCAGACTGAGTGCTGTGTACGCCGGTGTTGGCACGAGGGTCCCTATATGTATGTGGGATGTCAACTGTAGTCCCTATGTGTATTTCCTGTGTTATGCCTTACCGCTGCTATGTCATTTACCCGGTTTGCAGTTGTGGGTGCCATCCTGGCCATACGGGTGTCCATCCATGACAATTGCCTACTGGACACTGGTATAGGGCTGTACACATTCCACACCTACATTTAGCATTCTCCGGAGTATGGTTTGCATTATTAGCGGAGAGTAAGGCAGGTGATACGCGACACATCCTCCCACGGGCGGAGAAAGGATTGCCTGCTAAACAACACCGAGCACAGCGCCTACATACCCAGAATCCCTTGACTGCAACAATTTACAGTACCCATTACACATCCGTCATGTGTGCGGACTGTGATGTGGACGAGTTCTATGGACCCAGTACCCTGGGTATTTCTGTGCATCTGTGCTGCATTACATGGACAGCTATCAGCAACATTAAACACGCTATGTGCATATGTGTACCTGTGACGACAATGATTTCAGGTACGCATTGAAATAAGACATAATTCGATTCTTTCCACAATTTCCTGGGTCCTACAATGGACACCACTGTGCATATGTAAAGTGTAGAGCTTGTCGGACTGTGTCCTTGTGAGCAGTGGGTTTCACTGATGCTGTGTGTTCAGCAATCGTGTATGTGTGCTTGACTACCCATACTGTGTTGTGCTACAGGAACCATGTCTTCCGACACCAGAAACCAATGCTATACATCCAATGTTGCAGGTTAACAACCACTTTCATACCATACCCAGAGGTCACGATTGGGAGGTATTGCCACTTTATTGTCGGAACAACACCCCCAGACTGTGTACATCATGGGAACTTTAGGCCAGTCTTACCGGCCATTTCCAAATGTAATTGGCAGACACATGTCAATACATGTATGATAACACATATTGTCATGCAGAAGTTGATCTATGTTATTTGGACATTGGCTTCTGCTTTTGGCATCCGCTGCTGTGAGTGTTGCCAGTTACCATACACATTGCTTGCTCAGAGGCAGACTACACAATACTGCGCAGTACTGTGGTCTCCTTTAATGACCCTGAGCCAGTGGTCGATGGTACGGCAGCCACTGCATCAATCACATTTGCCATCTACCAGTACCTACAGGACTGCATGAGCCAGTCATTCACTTACCCAACTGTGGTTCACTGTACCAATGCCAAGCATCCAGTGTGGTGTACCCCAGCCATACACAAAATGTACAACACGAGGAGGTGGCTACTACAAGGTGGAGCAGACACCTTGTGAGGTGTGACACCCTTGGTCATCATATGTGTAGACCTACACACTGTCATGAAATAGTCCAGGGCACATTCCACAGATATACCTACATGGACCTGGCTAACAATCATACCACCTTCAGTTGCTATGCTGGACACCTGGGAGCTCAGTCCCACATATGCTCTGACTGGGTTCACATAGAGGTGGGGTTTACTCAACATACACACATTGCCAACATACAGGCTGACAAGTCCAGTGAGGACATCTCCACACCCTCCCCCACACATGAGGAGATGTGTGTACCACTGGTTTGTGGTCACCAAATGTTCTGTGACACACAGGTGGGACATGCTCTCTCCAAGGTAGTGGACATAGCATCGATGAGACCAGCTGGTGACCCCGCTGTGTACTCCACTATCTCGGTTATGAATTGGACCCACAGTTAGGACAGCTATTTCTTTGTAGCCTCACCTCAGGTAGGGTACCCAGGTTGTGTCACATGGCAACTGTAGTCCCACGTCAGAAGGCCAATACCTCCACTGAGGCTGGTTATTACTGTCCCATTACCCTGAGGAGACCTATCTGCAAAGACATGGGGAGGGATCATACTGTGGCTCGTACATGACTGCATAGGGGACATACTTACTTTGCCTCACACACGGTTTGTCTTGTTCAGGGGCGGTTCATGCCTTTAAAGCATGGTTGACATTTTCAGGACAGTCGCCGAGGCCACTGATGGGGGTGTTGCCTACCTCGACCTGGCAAAGCCCTTCATCACATTACCCCCCTCAGGTATCGTTGATAAACCCATTGGCTGGGATGTGAACACGCACATCACAGAATGTGTTGTAAACTGTCTATGTGACACAACCCACACGGTCATAGTTGCTGGCAGCATATCAGACCTACTGCCTGTCAGAAGTGGTGTCCCATGGGGCCCTTCCATGTGTGCACTCCTGTCATACACCTACATCTTCACGGTACAGGCACACACAGGGGTGCTATGGGCAACAGTGTTTGTAGATAACTGCAAAACAGGTGCCATAGTGGGACAGACATCTGACACAGATATCCTTCCAAGGGGCCTCCCAGGTATGCATATCTGCTGTCAGGGACATGTCCCACAGCTAAATGCAACGTCATGCAACATCATACCTGTGGAGAAGTACTAGGTCACCCCTGTCCAGCATATAGGTGGCTGTCCACTCAGCACAGGGGTGATTACCAGGAATCAGGGGACAGTGTTGGACGGTCACCATTCATTCCACACACACTCTGTCTTCGTGGTTGTGTGGGTCTTCTACATTGCCCACCTGTTGGTGCAGGGATTCACATCTACATCAGGCTAGGTCATTGTTCCCTTGTACCCATTATGTGTTACACCTATGATCTACTACATTGCCCCATTCAGACTGTATCTGACCATACACCTACAGCAGCTGGGAAGCCCACATAGGTTGATCGTTGTACAGATGCAGGATGACACCATTTTGTGTAATGCTGCCCCACATGTAGGACCCCTGCCACATCACGCCACATACCTGCTGTTTGGTGTTGACCTGTGCCTGACATACAAGGCCATGTCAACCCATATGTCATGTGTATGCTTCACCTACTGTATCCGCATCCCTCAGAATCACTAGGGCAGGTGACATTTACCCTGTCACGGTCATTCATGGATGTGTTTGGGTGACACATATATCACCCAGACAATCATTATGCTGTGGATCTACATCACAGTACATGTGAGACAGACATCCTTCCTAGCCTTGTTCGCAGCTATGTTGTCCATTGGATGGAGAATTGCAGGTATAGGCCAGGGATTACATCATTATCACTGCTTGACGGAGATACAGCAATATCATGGGTATTTCATCTGAAGCACAGAAGGTTGGCAAAGTCATCCTAACTATGGTGTAGTATTATGGCTGGGCCTGGGACGATGGCCTACCCTGTACCTATGGACGGTGAACCTATATTCATAGTTTGTCACATGTACAATTGTCTATCCACTATAGTCTTTCGCCACTGTATATTTCTGTGGCACATGATTGTCCTCTGTATTACATGCAGGTATGCTGTGTACGCTGCACATACGCCACAGTTGATGACAGTGTATCTGTGTCCCTAACACTGTGATACTGAGGACTACCACACATCCTTCACAGCATTACATGCATATGTCCATTCTATTCTTCTTTGGCCTATGGGGGCGTGTTAAGGCAAACATTACTCAAGTCCCTGTATGTGCATGCTTCATGTTGGTGTTTGACCAGGCTCCTGCAGTCATGTGTTGGACGGTAGTGTGTCTGTGTGTTTGCCATGTGTTTTATTGCCAGTACATCTGTGGGAGGTGTAGTTGGCACATGTTCCTCTTTGCAGGGACACCCATCCTGGTGTTTGTGTCATGCATCTGCACTTGGCACGTGCCATATGTCCTGTACTATTCCCACAGTCGTATGCCTTCATGCACTACTACTGCGTGTTACTGGCTGTGTGTATGTGGTACACATGGACATTGTGATGTTTGTCTTGACCTATTCCAATGCTAGAACGTAAACATCTGTCAATTAAGTATTTTAAATCAAACTGTAACACTCATTCGTATTTTCAACATGACACTTATTAACACAGGAAGCTGGGATTAATAACATTTTATTACTGTGCAGCAGGAGGCAAAGGAGTATGCAGTCAAAGTTTAGACATCTGTTCAACTCTATACATGTTACATCTGTATGAGCATTCTGTATACTATCATCTTTTGCACACATTAATGATGTTGTCAGTCACAAGGCATTTACATTGCTAGAGTACAGAACATTGTATTCCTACAACAGTGCTCAGGTAATACTTATTACATGTTTTCCCACGAGGATAGCCCAACCTTGCAAGCCACATATTCAGTTAGACTGTACTTTGGTAAGTTCTGCTCTGACACGGTTCCAACACTGTTCATATTCAGTCCTCACTCCGTGTCCTACTAGGTTCCTGTGTCTCTCTGCTGAGCAGCTGTACTCTGTGTTACAGCTCAAAAGCCTATCCTCCTCAGTAGAAGGATGACAGATATACCTGTACATACATGTATTATTCTGTAACCGAGCAGATGACTAATGCTGACTGACATACACCTGCTGCACTGGTTACTGCTAGGGTTAGGTTCAATCACACTGCAGCTACACTACAAGCAATTACATGCATGAGAAGCTGTACTGCTATATTGTCAGGTAGAATAATATGCATTATACACTATTAGCTTCTAAAGTTGCACGTCATATTATGTTTAAATATGTATTTTGCTAACATTCTCCCTCCTTTGATTGCTTCTACTCTATCCAGAGACATATACAACATTATTTCATTCCCTGGCGCCTTCCTCTGTGGAACGCTTAACTAGGAAAGTAATTTGATGTACATTGCAAGTAGGCTTGCATTTTCTATTGACAAATACCACTACAGGTCTTGATACATAGTCTGGGTACAGGTATGTTGCCAGAGTCCCTGACTAATACTTACATGCACAGTATCCCGCACTAGACACATGCTCCCAATATGAGCAGAACAACACAAATGGCAATCATGATATTCAGTATGACTGACCCCATCCACCCAATGGTTTGTGGAAATGGTTCGGCAGTGGGTTTGGGCCTGGTTCCGCCATGGATGACACCTGCTATATTACCTGTAGGTGGGCGTTGCTTTTGGTCTCTTCATGTGGTAGTTGGACACAGCGATCTTCTTCAGTAAGCGCCAAGACGCATCAATTCTCAGCGCCACGGTGCAGTCGCACTATTACATTTTGTGACACAACAGTTCTCATTGCATCCAGTTCATCGGTCACATGTTCAGGAGCGGTACTCACATTGATCCTTCCTCCAACAGTTTTTGATAACTTCCTCTGTTCCCTGATTGATTTCACTACTCCAGAAGCTGGGGGTGTTCCAGCCCAGGTTGTGACGCTGTCACTGAAGTCCATATGAATCGGTATTCCTTTATCTCTTGCAGAGGACTGACATGTCAGAACAGCTTCCATTTCACCCACTGGATTAGTAGGTTTCTCGACTGTGTTCCCAGTTCTTCGAGCTATATGTGTTATAGTTCGCTTCGCACCCACAGGCAATTGTACAGTATGTCATGTGACTGGAGCCAGATAACCCAAATAACAACTGCCGGACCAATTCCCAGGTAACCATTGCTATGCTTATTTCCCACAAACAACATAACTATATTCTACTTTATTACTGATGCGGGTTACCTCTGCATGTAACAAATTCCTGTCTCTAACAGAGGAATGTTTATACAATTCAGGATGTTTCTGCACATCCTTCAACATTGTTCTCATGATGTTTCAATACAAATTAGGAATGGTGCTACAAGTTGTACTGTGATCTTTGGCTGTTATATGACATTCGTGAAGACACAGTTATGTTACAAATACTCCCACCAACTGAAACTGTACCATGTTTATGATAACATACAATTCCTTTTTGTGTAACAGGTAAGTACATTGCCACGTTGTCCTGTGATCTCACAGAACCTGTATCAAAGTGTAGATATTCACAAGTCTCAATCTATCCCCAAGGGGACAACATGCATCGGAAGTCCTCCATATGATGTAGGTATGGCAGTACAAACACAGCAATTTAAAGTGTTCCTAGTCTCTATATGCACACGCATCATGCCTAGGTATCTGTTGAAGTGTGGAAGACACTCTGTGACCAGTTCATCACGTATCAGTATTTGTATCCGGCTAGTTATATGCAGGTAAGGTCCCAGAAATTGTGACGTAAACACAAACATGGTTAATAGGTGTATAATCATTAGGACAGCAAACATAAATGTCTTTGGGGTTGCTTTGTATTGTTATATAGTCTTCGCCGGTGATTCGGCTCTTTGGTATATCAGCTACAAGATGTCAATCAGACTTGATATCCTTTACCAGTTTGAGAAATGTGAGGTGGACCCAGGACGACCTCTCTGCAAACTTTACTGCGGTAGGCGCTACAACAGTACCCGTACAGACATTCGCACTGTCCACTTGGCAATAATGTTCTTTGGATAACAGTGACATACACACAGGATACTGGTGTCAGCTATGCTTCCGCCTTCGCTTGCTCTTATCTGTAACAGACTTTAACTGAAGAACAGGGTTACTAGTTACCAATCCTCTCATGTAACCCACTACTGAGTCATCGACCTGCTCTGCAGGCATGACAGCTTTCCACTCTGGCACATCATATCCCATTCCACATTCTACTTTCAAGTGGGTGCAGCACTTTACATTTGGAACTGTTGTCATGCTCAGCAATGCTAGAGGTAGACAGCTGATGTAACTCGTCTGGATGTCACCCACCAAACTCCTCTACTTATTTCTCGTGATCCCATTCTACGGCGGCAGCAGTCGCGTGAGTGTGGGTTGTACATGCAATTGACATTCATGGTAATACGAAGTAATCCCCCAGGTAGCGTGATTGTCTGGTTAACTACATGTGTTCTATTGTCACTGTAGCTTCTTTACAGCATGCCAGATCTAGGGATACTTAATTTTACTGGCACCTTTGCCACTGCTGCTGCATCCGGATTACTGGTTGGGAATGCTTCTACCCATTTTGATTATATATATGTGTAATCGCTAAACAGTATTTGTTCCCTTCACATTTATGCAAATGTATGAATTCCATACAAATAGTACGGAACGGTTAGGGTGGTGTAGGTAAACTCACTCCCTTCGGTTTAAATACTCCCTGTGCATGATATCTACGGCAAACGTGACACGCTGCTCATGAGGTTTGTATGTGGTTCGTAATTCCGTATGTTAAGGGTATTCTGTTAACCAAATGTACCATCCCCCCTGTTGAGACATGTCTCTACCCGTGGCTCCACAAAGCCGCATATCTGAATATATTAGACGTTAATATTGGCTTTATCACTGTGGATATGTGCAGTCCGTGTTCAAGGATTGCTCCTCGCCATAACCACGTCGGCTTTTCTGCTTTCGTAGTTGCTGTTTGCATTGTTTGTACAGTTTCTACATCTAAACAGTCTGAGGTTTGTCATTCCTCATTCACACAGACACTTTCCAACTGTGACGCTGCTTGTTTTGCAGGTGCATGAGCTCATGCCTCACCTTTCCTACTGTTATCCTGTTGCTTTCTATGCCCTGCACATTTACAATTACCTACTTCAGTGGGTAACTGCATGTAGTCTAATGCATTCAGGTTCGTATGCGCATGATTAATCGGTTTACCCGTGGATGTTATCATTCCCCTATTCTTCCACTGCTGCTCATAAACATGCACTGCACAGACAACAGAATGACTATCGGGACATATGTCCACACATCATTTTTCCGCTACAGTACAAGCACGTGTTAAAGCTATCTATTCTGCTGCTTGAGCAGACACGTTATGCTGCAGGGTTTGGCCGTCTACAGTGTCGTTATCAATAACTACTGCATAAACTACTTCATTCGCTCCTGTAGGGCTCTGTCTACATGATCCGCATACATTAACTGTCACCTCTGCATCAGCTAACGGTATGTCAGTCATATCATGTCTGTGTGTACTTATCTAATCCATTTCGGATAGGGAACTGTGTGGTGTGCCAGACACAGGTGTCAGAGGTGACGGTGATAGGTTTCATGTTGTACAACGCTCAATCACCATGTGAGGTTGACTCAGTGGTATGGTCAGACATGACAAATGTCTAGCACGAGTCAGGAATTCTATCTTCTCTTGCAGCAGATTGATCGCAACTGCATGACACATTCTCACAGTGAGAGGGTGGTCTAGTAACATTACGGCCGGGCCTGTACTGCCATGGGTGCTACAACAACTGCTCTGTACACAATGTGGCACTGACCATGCCACAGTGTCCAACTGCAATGTGTAGTCAGCTATTTTGCGTTGCTTACTTCTCTGTTGTTGCATCATGACTGACGTCATATATCTCCGCTTTCAATCTTCGGTCTGACAACATGTGTTATGATTATTCACGAGACCTACTACAGCTGTTGAGGCTATCAATCGCTCTAGTCTGCATAACGCTGTTTCTGCTACTGTAATCCGTGTACTATGTGTTGTGCTGCCATAGGTGTATTAAAGGTTAAGGCAAACAATACAGCGGATTGCACAGCATTGTTTGGTATCCAGATTTAACATGTGTTAGTCGGCCCAGACACGACATCATTCCCTTCTTGTTAGTTGGCTTGGGTGGTTATTATATTGCTACCTTCCTATCGACATGTGATGTTCTACCCTACTTGGATACCAGATATGCCAGGTAATTGACCTGTATTCTCTGTAGTTGCAATTTATGCTTGCTTACTTTATGTCCCTGTTCTGCTGATTATCTCAATAATGCTATTGTATCTTCCATACATTGCTGCTGGGTAGGGGCCGCAAGCAGAATATCATCCAATTAAAGTGGAGCTTGACTGGCCCCGGTTGGAGTTGACTCCGTAATGTAGCTAGCCATCCCCTGTGAGAATATCGTTGTACTTTCACAGTAGCCCCGCGATAGCCGGGTATGGCTGTATCTGTCACCCTGACTGTACAAGCAAAGCAATACGGACTATGTGGATGTATAGGTATTGCAAAGTAAGCATAGCTTATATGTACCACGGTAAGATACTTCTGTGGCATGTTCATTGCATTGAATATAGTGTGTGGGTCTGGCACCAACGCTACCCTAAGTATTCTTACATGATTTACAGCTTATACATACTGTACCATCCGCCATTCCCATTGGTTTCCGGTCAGGAGATACAGGGTATTGCATGGTGAATAGCGATTACTTTGTGGATGGGGAATTCTCTATGACTTTGCAGATATCTTCTGGTGTCCACGGTCTATACGCCACGGGGTTGGGTCCTGGCCTTCCTGTCCTGCATGATGGTTCGGTACTTCAATTAATTGACAGATATCCTCACTCTGTTGTAGTACTGTGTTCTTACCGGGTGTCCCTAGGTATGTTACGTGTTCGGGATGTGGTTTCGATAGCTTCTATTACATTTGTTCGTTATGCTACCTCTGTTGCCACAGGATAACGTGTGGGGACCCGCCTGGCCTCCCGCTTAATATCCTGCATGTGGTATCTGGGCTGATAGGGTGTTGTGCGGTGCGGGCGATCGGTACTACTGTATTATGATCTTCTCTGTGTACGTATGATGCTTAGCCATTTGTAGTGTTCTATTCCCTTCGGTACACTACCTCAGTCCACCGATGTGCATGACGGATACCCAATTGTCGCTGTTTTGTCGCCTGCACATCTTAGGGCTGCCACCTTTTCCAATGCACAATGTGGGACATTAGTGTTCGAACGTGTAATTTGCCTGGAAAATGCATGCCCACGGCCAGTACATAGGACAGGTATTCACGCTTTGCCAGGTGAGCGACCAATTGTTGTAGCATTTCAGTTGCTTATTCTGTTTATTATTATATTTTGCTGTTCCACATACAAATTTACTGTTTTATGCTACCATTTTGATATATATCTGGGAAATGTTTGTCCTGAGATATCAGGACATTTGACATTTGTTCGGTTTATTTACAGGACACGGCTGGCCAGAGAGGGCATATCCCTCTCAGGGTGGAACAGGTGTTTACCTTGGAACATATGCATCAAATTTTCAGCGATTACAATGTTTCAGTAACG
Source organism: Protopterus annectens (assembly GCF_019279795.1). Taxonomy (NCBI): domain Eukaryota; kingdom Metazoa; phylum Chordata; order Ceratodontiformes; family Protopteridae; genus Protopterus; species Protopterus annectens. The sequence continues at coordinate 321,735,645 of NC_056740.1, read as the reverse complement.
ATATGTTGCCTAATATACCATCAATGTCATATTTATTACCCCATTTTGCTGCGTAACTCACATTATGTGCTCTCTGCGATTGCATATTCTTCACGTCACCCGTCAAACGCGGATCACATGATCTGTTGCTTCAATAATCTCCCATATCCTCTACACGACTGCTACGCATCTTCTGTCATAACACGTGTGTCTCCTTCCCTGTATCCACTGTAGTGTCTACATTCACTATTTACTCTGCTGTGTGTTCCCCTGACCTATGTTCAGATTTAACAGTATGTGGGCAGGTCTTCGACCCGATATCAGTACTGTTAACAGAAACACAATGTAGTCTGGTCCCTGATCTACAATAGACACAAAAGGCAGACACTCCTTACCTGGGCCTCCTGTTTAAGGCTGCACGCTTCCTTCTTGGGATCCAGTTTTCCGCTTTTCAGCCACAGATCAGACAGTAAACAGCCTCTTTACACACAACAATTCAGTCGGAGGTCTTTTCATTCAAGAAGAACCATTTATGCATATTCTCCAGCGCATATGTCTAACCAGCCATGCACTCTGACCTGTAGCTTACCAAGGGAATTCGATTACAAGGATCACGATGTGAAATAAGTTGTTACAACCAGACTGTAGTTATCAGTAGGCTTTTCTAAGTGACAGCCGATAACACAGGAGGCTCGGGTTCGAAAGTTTTAGTAGTGTACACAGGCAGGCTAAATAATGTACAGTCCAAGTATGAGAGTTTTGTCTGACTCTATACAGTAAGCAGTTTCTTTATATAGTGTTTACAATCAGCTTTTGCCCACCTTACTGACGTGGTCGGTCACAGGGCATTTCCATCACTATGGTCCGCAATAGTCTATACATACGGGTGCTGGGCTCGTGCTTTTAAATTGTTTTCTCATGGGAATAACACAGCCTTGCAAGGCACCTTGTACATTACAGTATCCTTTTGTGATTGTAGCTGTTTCAAGGACCCTAGACTGTTACGATACAGTGGACAGTTAATTTCTTAATACGTTGCTTTGTCTCTCTGGTAGGAGTTGTACTGCTATCTTCCATTGAGCTCACAAGGCCATCCTCCTCTGGGGAAGGAGTGCTGTTATGCATGTACATACATTTATTGTTCTGTAACCCAGCAAATAATTAATGATGACAGACATGAGCCTGCTGTCCTGCTTACTGCCAGGTTCAGAATTCCATCACAGTACAGCTTAGCTTCACCAATTACATGCAGGCTTAGTTCTGCTGCCATATTGTACGGTACAATTCAATACATTATATAGTATTTAGAGTGTAAACTGGAACTTCATATGTGTTTCTATATATTTTACTTAACAACATCCATCCAGCCATATGCATGTTGTTCCATCCTTTACCTTGACCGTGTGTATTTGTCCGTCCAGCCACGCTTAATCTCCACATGTGATGTCCCAGTTTCCCTTCTTTGCCTGTAGCACCCTGTTAGGATGTCCTGGGCGTTAGGCACCTGTCCCGCTATATGTCATCGACTTCACTGCAAAGCTAATCCCCGATGCGGTGGTCCAGCGACCGACTTGTCCACATGTGTACACTTATGTGCACCGTGTCGTATGCAAACCTAGATGGTTTGGACGGGTACATACTACATGCCGGATGTACACATTCTGCTGACACATTCACATGCAGCCATTTACATATCTGTACCTGCGGTGGGTTGCTGACATGTGGGGAAGGTATTTGCCCGCGTGGCATTGCCTAACACAAACATCTTACCACAGTTCAGGTATGCACATTGTGTGTGGTTGTATAGCTGCACACGGATGCTAGCAGGTTTGGGTGCAGGGGTATACATGGGTGTGACTGACATGTACAATGAGGCTATTGTGTAGTACATCCGAATGCATGGGTTCTGCTTCTGGATATTACACTTCATCATACACCATCCAGTGTATGCAACAGAGACGTTGCTGGGTCTGGGATATGTTGCTATGCACATGTTTGCCTGTGTTTGAGGTATCTTGCTTCCTTACTGTTGTTATGTCAGCACAGCTACCCGGCTATGTACTGTCACTACTGCTTGTGACCATTATGGTTGGCACCTTTTCCAATGCCCATAGTGGGGCATGTTATGTGGACACTTCGAATTTGCAGGACTACACATACCCAGGGCTAGTGCAGTAGACAGAACTTCACTTGTTTGCCATACTATGAGCCTATTCTGTAAGCTTTGGGTTCCTTATTTATTTTCTTATGCCATGTCTGTGTTCCATACCGTAATGTATATGTTTTATGCTACTATTTACATGTATATTGCGGAATTTATGGCAGGGGATCGGAGGTCATTTTCCATTTTACGATTGTTGCAGGGACACGACTGTCCAATCAGGGACTGTCCATGGCACATTGGGACAGCAGGTAACCCTGGTGACCATGCCCATGTCGCTACTGGGGTTTCCACCTTTTCCATTTTCCGATCTGGGATATTTCCAGGACTCACATCTGACTTTACAGGCCGACACATACAAACGGTCACTATATAGCATAGAAATTCACTTGTTTGCCTAAATAATATGCTTATTATTGTGGCAATTTCCTTGCTTATTCTGTTTTTTGTGTCATTTAGGTATTTCTGTTACAGAAATAACCAATTCATGCTACCATTACATTAAATACGGGATATCATTGTGTCCTACAATCGTAGCACATCAGCCATTTCTAATACGTTTTTTCGGGACACAACTGTCCATGGAGTGACTGCCCCAACCAAAGTGGGACAGGTGGTGACCTTAGTCGCTGCTCCTATGTCGGTGCGGCGCACTGACATGCGGCTGTACACCTTCTCTGAGTGTAAACACTGACAGTGCATTGCGGGACGAACGCGGTCTTATGCGTATCCTTTGCTCCTTGGACGGGTACACTTATGCCTTCGTGGCTTCTATTTGCTTCTCCGTTAATTTGGGACGGGGACTATGTTGCATACTGTACGTGCGTTTCATTCTGCACAGGACCTGGCTGCTGCCATTACTATTGTGGGCGGACCGTGGCTGTCAGCACATTAGGTTGCTCACCTCATGCCGGCTTAGACATGCCTCCTGACGCATCCTACCTGGCCTCGCTCACGTACACTACGCACGTGTCTGTGATTCCGGTGCACTCTCATTAATATGTATATGGCGCTACTGCGCCGGATATTCCATGCACCGCCGGCGCAGGCCTTACGCCGGCCTTGCGCCGAGCTTCATGAATCCCGGGGTATGTTTTGACAAGTGTGTTTTCATTGATATTAAATTGTTAATGGAATGACATTTCAACTAAGAAATGAGCATAATAATGAGGTTGTTACAGGTGCAGGACCATCTGTTGATAGATAATATTTTTAATGAGATTTTAAATTATACATAGGATGACAAATTATAATCACTGTTATAAGTGAGATCCACAGTTTAGCAACATATACAGAGTATAGACAGTCATTGTTATCATTTTTGAGTAGGTATTAAGAATGTGTTTATTGAGCACATCTCTCTGTGGTGTGCATACTAGTTTAATAGCTGTCTCATGGCAGGACTTCTGTCTATCAAAAAACATCTATGGTCATTCACCACGAGAGCATATTTGGGGTGAAAAGACCTATGAATTCTAGCCAAATCCTGAATCCTTGCAAAAGAGGGCTAAATAACCACGGCCCTATCCCTGCACAATCTTGTGAGTGGAGCATTAATGTGCTTGACCTATTACTAATACATTATGGCATGTGGCAACCTCAGGAGTCCTTACTTGAGTAGACTTATTACTAATACGTCACAATATGTGGCTGCAGTTTCAGGAGTCCTTATAGGACTAGACATAGAATCAGGATGACTCATTTCAGGTGAGGTTAAAGGTGCATGTGGAAATGTATTAGTTGGTGGTGTTATGTGGTTGACATTTGTTCACATGAGGTCTTGGTGTCCTAGGTAATGAGTGTAAATTCCACAGAAAAAGTAGGTCCCATACTTAACAAATGTTTGCACCTCTGATAAGCAGTATCAGTAAATGATAAAACTGATTGTCAGTAAACATGAAATAATTCCTGCATTGCCTCTGAGTCCCTAAGCAGACTGGCAAGAGAAGACAGCAAACTGAAAACACAAGTTGAAAGAGAGAAAAACTTGAGCAGATCTTAGTGACTACCTAACTGGTGAACAACTACTACAAAGACTAGGTAGAAGAAGCACACAGATATATGCCAATGAATGAACCACATCATGATGTTCTGTTTTAACTTGAAGGAAATTGGAATAACATCAAGAAATGCAGAAAACCATAGTCAAACCTGATGATTCCAAGCTAAAAGTATGAAATTAACTATCATAGTGTTATAAGTAAAATCTATCTTGGTAGATCCAGCAACAAAAAATACCAGGTCAAAAATCATTCACTTCTAATTCACCCAACTGCTCTCTGTTCAGATAAAACAAGGGCACATAATAAAATTAAATTAGAACAGCAGGTCCAAACCTTGATGAAACAATGGTAATTTAAAAACAAATTTCAGCTAGAGTCACAGAACTCCAGCAAGATCATTAAATCACAGGTTGGCAATATAAAGAGCCAGCCCATGCAAATAAGCCATTTATATACTAGGTAAACACCTACCTGTAGGGAAGATGCACCAGTCAATTCAGTAGAAAAAAAACTCAGTACAAACAGCAACCAGTTTAGACAGGCAAGCAGGGTTGGAAGCATTCAGTCTCTCAGCAGGAGCAACAGCCAACATTACCAGGACCAAAAATCAGGAACAGTAAACCCAAAGTCTTTTATGCAAGACTTGCAGAGGTGTGGAACTGTGAGTAACTAGATTTTCATCAAAAAGGAAATAGAACTATTTCAATTCTGATTAAATATATTGACCTGTGTGGTGATAATGTATTATACTTTTCTGCTTGTTTCCATATTTTAGCCAAAAATGTTATCTGTTTACATTTTTTTACTTTGTTATGGAACCATAATCTTGCATTTCAATTTGCAGATTTGCAATTGTAGGAAGATTGCATTTCTACATTATTATGCGATTCTATTTCCACAAGTAGAATTACTTGTAAAAGCTATCCATTTGTACTTTAAACCATGCTAGGCCATAGTCTTGTAGTTTAAATCACAATTTTGCCAGGGCTGTGTACTACTGCCAGATTTGAGATTTAGTCATTTGTTACTGCATATTTCCATAAACAGTGTTAACTGTAAGTTTCTGCATAATCTGCTGCCTTAAACTGTAGTAGAAGTTCAATAGTGAGAGAATTGTCTCTGCTCTAATTTGTGCTCCATTGCTTTTATAATCTGCTTCTCATTTATCTGCTTAAAGTTTGTCCAGTTCTCAAGTAACATATTAAGCTGAAGCTTCTGAAAGAGATCCATTATTGGTTTTCTTCCTCAACTGCAAGGGACTTCATCAGAGCAAATGAATGCAACATCCCAACCATTTTTATGTGTGTACCCCGCCCCAGTTAATCATGTTTAATTGTTTAATTTAATAGAAAACTTTAAAACATGAAAGGTAAAACATAATATAAACTCAACCTATACATGCTAAAAAAGTGTTGTGTGTATGAATTAAAACACTACCCTAAAATACTTTTTAACTTTAAAATACTGGCTATGCTAGCAATTTCATTAATTCCTGGATACTCAACAGCATTCAAATGCAGCTGCCATTTCATTTCACTGATGTCCAAATGTATATCTAGACATTTTGCCTGTATGTCTTTTTTAAGCTGTTGTATTACCAGGAACTGTGCTCTTTCTGATCCTGTACATGCCTACTCAGGGCACTAGTTGACCTACTGTATTTTATGTCACCCAAATGCTCTCCAATTCTATTCTTGAGTTTTCTACAAGTTTTTCCTATGTAAAATATGGGACATTGTTGGCATTTCACCATGTATACAACATTAACACTATTACAGTTAAAATGTCCATTAATAAAAATATTCCTATTGTTCAACCTGAAAAGTCCTCCAGTCTCCATAATGTATCTCCCCTTGTAGCTCTCCATCAAAGAACTGGACAATATGGATATGTAGTTTTCTAACTTACCAGTTTGGTGGATAAGGGTATCTGGAGACAGTGTAGCAACTATATCATGCTTCCAACAACCACTTAATCCTTAAAGAAGCAGACACAGTATGGGAGATGTGTATTTATACAATGACACTGGAGGCAAACCTCTTGCATACAAGCATACATCAGGTTGTTGAAACCACACACATAACACTCACCTCACATAGCACACAACACACACATAGAGTAAGATATGCTGAGGGATTTGGACAAAATCTTCCTAAATGACAAAGATCACCTAGACCGCCCATTGTCAAAGCTAGTCCTCAGCAAGCACAAAGGCACTCAGAAAAAACACCACCTAATACCGCACATACTGTCATTCTCAATGGAACCTCAAACACTAAGCCATTAAGGTAAGCAAATTCACTTCCCAGGACACTTGTCACAGGGGACTCCATTGTAAGATACACTGATGCCCCTCTAACCAGGCTGACCAAGCAGAAGATAACTGTAAGATGCTTACTTGGAGCCAGGATCTGCCAAATCACACATGCACTCAAGTAATTACACCACAGGTACAAGTATGATTCCATCATAGTACATGTAGGTGTAGGGTACCTGTCAAATCTTTGAATGCTCAAAATTTTGAACATTGCATGGTCGAGACCAAACGTTCAAAATTTTGAGTTCTCGAAGATAGACTTTCAATGGCACTGTACGGTGCAGATAGGGAGAATTTCCCTTTTCTGCACTGAAGTGATGTCTCAGAGTTAGTATATTTAAGTAGGGGGTTGTGGGGGAGCAGCTCCCCACGTGGGGGTTGGACCCCTGCCTACACTGTTAAAGTGTTTTTTTTCTGTGTTTTCTTTTCTTTTTTTTTTTTATGTTTGAACATCCAAATGTTGAACATTTGGTCTCGACCATGTAATGTTCGACATTTTGGATGTTCGAACATTTAACATAGACCCTAGGTGTAAGTGACCTGAGATGTACCTCCCTGGACTATATGAAGAGATACATTATGGAGTTTTCATATTATGTGTCTCAGGCTAGAATGACATCAGCATTCAACATCATACTACTGTCATCAGGGATGATGCGACAGTATGAGCAAAAAATGATTGATTTCAACTGGCTGTCTTTATGGTGTCATTAAAAAGGGATCCAATATTTGTCATCTAGGGAGGACATGGTTAACAGGCCACTTTGCTTTGCCCAAGGATGGTCTACACCTTTCCTCTTGAATACTGGCTAAAACTTTATCTACACCCCATAATGCCATTTTAGGCAATGCCAAATTGACAAAGCTACCAACATAGCAAATTCAACTCAACTGAAACTGAAGGTGTTATTGCTCAATGCTGGAAACCTAAGTAAAAAATTACAATCCCTCCAAGCACTCCTCACACTCAAGAATACAGACATCTGTGCAGTTACTGTGACATGTTTAAAGTGGTAGAGAGTACCACGGCAGTGCAAGGTTTCAGTGCCTTCCACACTTTTAGACCAGTAGCTGCACAGATGAGAGCTAAAGGGAGAGGTTTCACAGTATATGTCCATAACAAGCATACATCGAAGGTTGTCAAATAGGATAACATGTTGGAATTCTTCCTTGCACAGATCACAATAGGCAAAATCCCATACCATATCCTAGCCAGTTATAGTCACCCTCCATGTCTTAAGAATCTCACAATTCATACTTGAACCTACTGGAGACACTTACCATCCAGCCTTGCACTCTACTCATGAGAGACTTCAATTATCCCCTATAGACTGGGAACCTTACACACCCTCAAATCTACATGCTGACAGATTCCTGGGCTTTGTAAACGCAAGCACATACAAGACTCTCCAACATATTGGACCTCATGCGCACAAATATAGGAGAACACTGCACCAACCTTAAAACTGTCTGCTTCAAAATCAAAATCAACTGCATAATTCCATTAACACCAGTAGCAGTTTAGAAGTATTCCAAAGAAAATTACCTTTTATTAAGTGATGGTTTGTCAAAATTCAGTGTCATTCCAAAACCGGAGAACACAGCGGTTTATGCTGAATTGCTCTCAGAAATTATGTACAACTATGTCAGTGGCTGCATAGTGGCTGGTACCTACTAGAAATATGTCCATGACTAGCCCCAGAAACAAACTGTCCTGGTGGCATCCCAAATTAAACACAATATATAATAAAAGGACAAAAATATGACAAAAATCAAGAAGGGTAGTTGCCATAAAGATAAAAACTTGCTCATCAAACTAAATAGACAACTAAGAGGGTTAATTAGATCAAGTAAGGCCAAATTTGAGATTCAGATAGCCTCCCAGATAAAAGATTGCCATATAGCCTTCTACAGCTATGCCAGAAATCTCAAGGGTAGCACACAGCAATGTGCTAAACTGGTCATTAATGGTGCCACATTCACTGAGCTTGGTGATGTAACAAACCTGTTAGCAGAGAAATTCAGTTCCATGTTAAAACTTTCTTTCAATCCTGACCATCCCGCACAAAATACCCTCAAGCATAACTCCTCAAACTATTACTGGGGAGCACATGCTGGCTACTCTTACTAAAGCCAAGAACATGGCCTCAATTGGCCTCAATAACATCTCAAGATGCCTCCTGAACAGTGTAAAATGTGACTTATCAGCAACCCTGGGGTCATTATTCAACTACAGTAGAACCTCCACAGTTGACCACCTCCCTACATTTACCACCTCCTTAAGTTGACCTAATTTTCATAGACCAGATATGCACCACATTTACTGAACGGAAGAACAATCTCTCTATATTGACCACCTCTGTAAGTTGTATCTTGACCACTTGGACTGTGACACACAATATTAATTTACCCTCTATAACTTGACCAGTTGAGTCTACTCTACACAAAAGGCTTTGCCCCTTAGTTATATTATTTTTTCTTTAGTATAAATTGTTTATTCATGTTTTATTACCACATGTTGGACTAGGCCTAACATCTTGTTGTTGATCATGTGTTGCTGAAGATTTTTTCAACGTGAAGGACTGGTCTGAATTATATGTACATCCTATAATTACTGAAAAAAATTACAGTTAATTGAGACATGATGGCCCAAAGGAAAGAACTCAAAGAGCTGACATTGAAAGAAAAGGTTGAATGTCTACATTTTCTGGAAACCAGCAACCAAAGAAAGACATCAGAGCATTTTGGTGTTAGCAAGATCACAGTTAGCAACATCCAAAAACGTAAACATGAGTACTTCGAGAGATATGGTAAGGAAAGTGGAGATCTACAGTGAAAAAGGAGGAAAACTTCCCATGATAAAGTCAATAAAGCCACATTAAGCTGGTTCAAATGAAGGCAGTTAACGGCTGAATCTCCAGGCTGATGATCCACGAAGTTGCTAAAAAATTGCACAGGAATTTGGGGTGGCAAATTTCCAAGCCTCATATGGTTGGCTCAAGAAATTTAAACTGCAACACAAGATCTCCCAGAAAGTCTTGTGTGGTGAATCCAATGAATTTCCAGTAGAAGTTGTGGAAGAGTTCATTAAAAAGTTCCTGGACTTCGACAGAGGCTTCAAAGCTGATTACATCTTTAACACTGATGAGTGAAGACTCTTTTTTCAAAGTGATGCCTGACAGGAGCCTCATCATGAAGGATGACAAATGTAAGAGCAGAAAACTTTCCAAAGAATGTTTCACTGTTCTGCTTTGTGCTAGCTCAACTGGAGAGAAACTAACGCCCTTGGTAAATGGTAAATCGGCAAAGCCATGCGCATTCAAGAAACTGAAGCCTGAAGACCTCCCCATCGCTTGGAGATCAAACAAATGCACATGATTGACTGGTGCCCCATTTGAGAAGTGGAAAGTGGGAAAGGGGTATTGACTGAAAAATGAAGAAGAAGAAACGGTCTAGACTACTGACAGTAGACAACTGTCCTGGCCTCCCGCAAGTGAATCATCTCACAAACATGACAGTGAAATTTCTACCTCCAAACATGACCTCAAAAATCCAACCTCTTGATGAAGGCATCAGCAAAACATTTAAAATGCACTAACAAGCCTGGCTCCCACAGTGGGTCATTACTAAAACACAAAACCGTGGTCTGCCTGTGGAAGCAACTTCATCCCCTGCATCAGATAATGCTCTGGATGCTGTCCTCTGGTTTACTTCTGCTTGGAATAAAGTTCAGCCAGAAATGATGTAGTGCTTTAAGAAAGTTGGATTTGTCACAACCCAAGAGCACAATGTTTTGGCCCCATCAGACAGTCCATCTCTCATGGCAGAATTTGAAGGAGTAGATTTTGAAGATTTTGTTGCAATGGATGATGAGGTGGCAACATGTAATGAACCTGACCCAGAAACAATTTTCCAAGCAATATTGACTGAAGTATAGACCAGCATAAAAGTGCATGAAGCAGCTGATGAAGTGAAAGAAGCAAGTGAGAATGACACAGAAATTACAGAAACTCCAAAAGAAGAGGATGTCAGGCATCTGATAATGTAGTTGAAGTCATTTACTGTGGAAATATGTCCGCGTATGCTGAGTGGTGTAGCCAGCATTGAGAGTGGTTTCTCTACTTACCTTTGTAATAAGAATAAGAAATAGATCAAGACTGACTTTTTTCAGAAAGAATGATTAAACCGTGAGAAATCAGTAAATGTACTGATTTTGTATGATACTTTAGGTATGATTTTATTGTGTTTTGATTATGTATGATTTTGTATGATGTTCTCTATTAAAAGCTGTACAAGAAAGTAAAGCACATGTATGTATCAGTACAGTAGGCCTAGTTCCTTATGTTGGCAATAGAAAGAATTATCATGGAAATTATCAAAAAGAATGTAGGAGACCTCCAAACATTGGATCCATCCCAGTTTGGCTTTGTCAAAGGAAGGTCATGCTTACTGAATCTGGTGGAGTTCTTTGAAAAGGTCACTAAGGCAATGGATGTTGAGAAAATAGTGCAAACTGCCTACTTAGATCTGGATAAAGCATTTGATACAATACCCCATGTGGCCTTTGTCTACAGACCTATGAAATTAGGTTTATAACATGGACAGCTAGCTGGCTCATTGGTAGGACCATGGAGGTTATCATCAGTGAGGCCACCTCCACAAAGAGGCCAGTCACCACAGGGTTGTGTGCTAGGCACTCCTCTTTGACATCTACTTTTAGGATGTCAAAGCCAATATCAAAGGCCTGAAGCTAACCAACTTCACAGATAATTGCAAACTGGGAGCAGCCATTGAATCCTCCCAAGATGAGGACACTCTTCAGACAGGTCTAACACAGACAAATATTTGGTGTCAAAACCATGGCTTAAAACTCAATAGCAAGAAATGTATTATAGTACCTTATAGGAAGTTGCCCACTATGTCATCAATGAAATGCATCTAAAAGTTGATTCACTAGCCAGGAATCTGAGAACTCATGTAGAAAATAATGTAGCCTTCAATCATCATGAGTTCAATGTAGTAAAGAAATTCTTCAGTGTTGCTCAGTTTATAAGTAAGGGCATGGCATCTAGATCCGGAGAAGTCATCATACCACTGCACTCGTCCCTCATCAGACTCAACATAGAGTTTAATGCCCTGCTAAGTGTGTACCTGACCAGACACATGCAGCAACTAACACATCCACAAAAGGCCCATACAGTAAAAGTACAGGGAGTAAAAACAATTTTCTATGCTGATTGCCTCAAAGCCATGTGTCTTACGGTATCATACAGACTTCTGAAAGGTGATCTTTGCCTGGAATACAGGACATGCCCGAACCCAGTTCCAATGCACCTTTTGTGCATCAGCAAAACAAACAGCATTAGAACTACTAGATTAGAAAACTTAAATTTAGCTTGCACCATAAATTAGGACATATTGGAGAGACAGATATATTTCTCAGAGAATTCCCACTCTCTGAAAGAGGCTCCTCATCCATGTAAAGAATTCCTCTACATCCCTTGGACCAATGGATGGGTAATCTAAAATTCAACCCTGGTCTGGCACCTGTGCCTGTGATGGACAAAGGCAGTCAGTAAAATCACCTGCTATATAGATAAAACTAGTAGGTCACATTTGGATTGCACTGCTAGTTTTATAAGGGCCTTAGTGATCATTAGCCTAGTATACAGCTATGAACATATGATCTTATGAACCTATGAAAGTCAGTTATCTGCTGTCAGTCCAAACTCAGATGCAAAAAATATAGATAACGGCAAAATCCAATTAGAACAGTAGGTCCAAACCCAGATGAAAAAAGGGCAATGTAAAAAACAAAATCAGTTAGGGTAACAGGGTTCCAAGAAGCTCAGTACACCAGTGGAAAGAATTATTATTTTGTATGTATGGTGGCATGTGATTAATGTATGTACCCAAGAGGCCATATAATGTTGTGGAGAGCTATGGGAATCAATACTTAAACTTTGACTCCATGTCCTTGAGTGAGGTAAAACAAATGGGCTTGCCCCCTAAAATGAGCTTCTCTTCCATTTATTGTTAGAAGTGGAGAAGCCAACTCTTAAATACCTATTGGCAGAACCTTTGAGGAATATAAAGTGAAGCTAGTGTGACTGGCCTGCCAGCACTGTACACATTAATTCCAGCAACAGTCCTAAAGCATATCGCTAATGGTGTCTTACTTAATACATGAAACAATCCTTAGTGACATTCGTTGTGTGTTATGTTGATGTGCTCAGTGATGACCCAGTCTGTATATGAGCTGAGATTACTCCTCAGAGCATGCTATACTAAAACAAACAAGTTGCCGTGTACCATCACACCCCTGCAAATTATATATACAGTACTAACCCAGAGATCTCATGATTCCCAGGGAAGAGCCATGAATTCCTTCTCCAGGTATCATTCTTTATTGCATAATTGTTAACCACATGCAGTGTTGACCAATGTGAATTGATAATATACAAGATGATGTCATCCACAACTGATCAATGTACTGGAAGCCCTTGTATTTCTGAGATCTTACACATCTGTAGATCAACTACCTGGCTGACCATATATGATCATCTAGATAGCTGTCGACCTAATACAGAATTGATATATGCACTATCATCATTTTCTTTATTAGTTAAAACCAGTTAGGCCTGAGTCTGAAAGGATACGTATTGACATACTGTTACCTAGTTATCAAAACATTGCATATGACGTAAAGAAATAAATCATTTGGATCTGAAAACTATTCATCTCTTGAAATCTTTTATAGAACTTGCATTCTGCTGAGTAAGCATTTCTGGAAAGGTTAGGCAGGAGTTGAAGACTTCATGCAGATGGAACGGAGCTTTAATTACTGTTGTGGGCTTTTATAAGAGTCTTTGTCTTACAGCAAAGCACTGAAACTCTCTTCCAATGAGTGGACTAAGCCACTCATCTAGTAAATCTCAACTAGTAAATTTCATTTTATAATGGAAAACAAATCCTTTCACGTGTACTGATATTCTTGACAGCTCAGTGCACTGCAAGCAAGATTAACATTTAGTTGTCATCATTAACTAACAAGTCCATCCCCTGTCCTTGTGGCTTAAGCTTAAGCCATTGACCTTGACTACAGCACTGTAGCAATTCCAGTTTATGTGTCATCTGGCAAGGACGGGATAGTAGTAATCATATTTCTCCCTTCAACATATCCTATAAATGCCATTTCGAATTGGACAAGCGAGATGGAATTTAAATCATAAAATGTTTAATCACATAAGCAGTTGTTGACCACATCCCACATGTGCTCAACAACTGTTTATGTGATTAAAGTTTTAATGATTTAAATTCCATTTTGGATTGTCATTGGTTGTACATGAGGTTCTTCTGAGTTTTCTCCACTTTTTGGTTTCTGGTTCAGTAGTGGAGACTCTGGCCATTTTTTTATTCATTTTTGTTTTCCTGGATCCAGGTCCACACAGGAACAGGGAATCAGGATGGTTCACAAGGTGACTTTCTCACTAGTGGAGACCTATTTCCTCATAATTTAATATTAAAGGGAAGGACATGATAAATTATTAACATGTCATTTAAGTGTTTAAGGAACTACACCAAATTTGCACCTACATAGATGGGTCATTGATTAAATATGCCCTTAATCAGTTGCAATCAAGGACTTATTATTTTTCAGTGACTGTTGATAGGGGATGTTTGTTGACCTCTCTTTATCTATATGGAGTACCCATGAAACATTCATACGTTTATTGAGAACATGCAAAAAAACTGTAAACCTGTTGACTGCCAACAAAGTTTCACTTTCTTTTCTTTTGCTTGCCTTTCATCGTAATAAATAATGGCACATTACTGTAGTCCTTGGTCTCTTTTTTTGGCCCTCCTTCTCACATGAGAGCTTTGTAATGTAAACTCTCAGTTAACTGGAACTCAGGCAACCAGAAAAAAAAAATCAAAGAACTACAGTACAATTTTCATGTGTTGCACTTTCTGTCCCCCTCCCTCCCAAAGAAATATACCTTATTAAGTTTTAGAGTTTTAAAAAGAAAGATAGGAATAAATTCCCTCTGTCCCCAACCTAAGAACAAGTTAAACCAAACAAGTATATAGGGTACAGTATTAGGCCTGTTTTTAATAGTAATTCTCAAGCAACCAGAAACTACAGTTATTCGGCATCTACCAGTCCTCATGGGTGCTGGGTAACTGAGAGTTTACTGTAAATAGGGCCGCTGGGTTTATTTAAGTTAATATATTAGTTTGGAAGATTCTTTTCATTTCTCTTAAAATTGTTTCACTATGATTAACAGCATGATTATATTTTATGCTGCTTCCTTTCTTTGACAGTTCTCATGAAATTAGGTAGTTGCACCTCCTACACATCCTCCTGTCGCTTCCCTATAAGTAAATGCCACACTGCATAGTCTCTTCTGAAGGATGAACAAATGCTATACATTATGCAATGAAGAAAGTCTCACCAGAAAGGATACTGACTGTATAAGCCCACTTCATAGAACAAAGTACATGGGTCCCATATTCTGGGAGGTATGTGTGGACTTGGATTACATTGTTCAGACTGGTTCTGCTTGAAGCAAACCGCATGGTATCAAAGGGTCTTGGTGCAGTTAGCTAATATCAGGAAATAACAGATGTGAAAGCAATAATGCCCAATAAGTGTGCCTTACTGTGTAAATAATGCCCGCACTGGGGTGTTATGAGATCCAGTGCTGCAGGCTGTCTATAAAATTGTTGTGTTTTACTTAGTTATTTTTTTATTAATATATTTATATATATATATATATATATATATATATATATATATATATATATATATACACACACACATATAATAATGATAATATATTAATAAAAAAATAAGTAAGTATAGGTCTTCCTAATGTTTCAGACTTATTATAATATATGTAAATGCTGTTGGAGGAAGTATTTTACATCCAAAATATAACATTTTCAAAAGATATCCAGATATTTAATTCCTTTATTTGGTCCCTTACACCTAAAATTTGTGATTTTCTACCAATCTTTAGGGATTGATGCAAGTAAATAATGACATACATTTGAGTTTCAGACTTTATTTCCTTCAGAAAATACATGCTATCACAAATCCTGTTAGTCAAGCCAATATTTACAATCTGTTCCAGTTTTTGAGCTTAAGGGTCGAGAGGTACACAAATATCTCATAACTGCTGTTACCACTGTTCAATCAAGTTCATTCTCTCTCTTTTTCACACATGCACACACACACACACACACACACACACACACACACACACACACACACACACACACACACACACACACACACACACACACACACACACACACACACACACACACACACACACACATACGCACACACACATACGCACACACAAACACACACACACAGATGCACACACACACACACACACACTTTTCTTTCTCTTTTATGTTTTTTTTTTTTAATTTTAGACTCACTAAACAGAAAAAGTGCTACTTAGCAATTACAAAATTAATGGCTCACTCTCACTTTCATGCACACTTAAACTCATATATTTTTCTATTTTTTTTTAATTTTGCACTTGCTAAATAGAAAAAGTGTTGATTTGCAATTGTAAAATAATGGCAGACATTAGCTTCCTAACAGTCCAAGCTCCATGGCAGCTTAATATGCCACCCCAAAAGCATAGACTCATCTTTCAGCAGGCATTAACTGTACATTAGTACGCTGATGAATGAGTGGTGATTTATGGGTCACCCATTCTCTAATCCTATTTGGAATAGCCCTTATTATACTATTCCTAAAATCAGGGAAGAAACAGTTAATGTTTAACAGTACTATGTACTTAGCTGCCTTATATGGAATGTATGGCGAAACATAAAGCAAAAACATTCTTGCGAAGTTGTTGTTGCTTTGGTGGCATCTCAGAATTTATCAACGTACATGATAAAATAAATAGATAATGTGTGAAACTTCTCTCAAAAGTACTCTTTCTCATGAAAGACTGTTCTGTTGGTACTCAGAACTAAGGACAAACATTTTAAGCAAGACTGAGTCAATCAGAAACAGAAAACAAAGTGGAGAAATATTCATAAATCCTCTCGTGCCTTACCCCCAAATAAAAGGCAGTTTTAAATCATTTAATCAGGGATTAATGTTTATGAATAATGAACCCGATAAAGGTGGGGGAATAATGGTTATGGTCAGTATGGATTACGCCTGTAAATTGCTAGAAATTTTATCTGATGAACAGGTTTACAAAAGAGCTTCCAGTAATGAAATTAATTGTGCTCATTGTAAAGTTGATTATGTACTGAATGACTTGTTTTTGCAAGGGTCTATTAATAAAACTATTTTTGTTTTTTAAGGGTTGAGAAACCATTGATTGTTTCCTTCTTCAGCATTCGGAAGATTCATAAGAACCAGGCTGACCCTCTGTTAAGATCCATTGTCATTGCAATGGAATCTAAAACAAAACCTTTTGCTAAATTTACTGATACCAAATGCAAACATTTAGTAATAAGGTTGCCTCACATTCTTTATGACTCATGGCATTTATTGAATAATCTTAAAAACACTCCATTTGATGAGACACATGTGTTTGTTAGAATATATGTCATTAATCTACTCACTGTCATTCCTCACCAGGATGGATGTTATTGGTTTTATGAATTATTGGTGAGTCAGGATGGTATTTCAGTCAGTGATATTTTAATGATTGATACTTTATTGCATATTGTTCTTGCTAATATTTTTTTTTGTTTTTTGAAGGTAATATTACATCATGTGTCTGTAGTAACAATGGGAGCAGCCTGTGCTCCCATCTATGCCATTGGGATTATGGCAGAATGGGAATATATTTAACTGTATTTCAATCCTTAATTTATGCTTACTTCTGAGTTTTGGATGACATTTTGATTTTATGGAAAGGTACAGAAAGTCAATTAATAGAGTTTGCATCATATTTAGGAACTACACCAGTATTTTTATATTCAATATGATACTACTTTAATTATCTTGATGTGACTATTGAAAAACATAGACTTTTAAATAGTTTTACTTCAATTGTACATAGAAAAAGTACCTTTTCTAACTCTTATTTATTCTGAGAGTTATCTACTACAGCAGAAAAGAGGCATTGTTAAGGGCCAAATGGTCCATTTGTGGAGCCTGATCTTTAGGGATAAGCTGTTTGAGGAAGAAATACACAACGTATGGTGTATGTTTAAAAATAACTCTTATTTATTCTGAGAGTTGTTATCTACTACAGCAGAAAAGAGGCATTGTTAAGGGCTAAATGGTCCATTTGTGGAGCCTGATCTTTAGGGATAAGCTGTTTGAGGAAGAAATACACAACGTATGGTGTATGTTTAAAAATAACTCTTATTTATTCTGAGAGTTGTTATCTACTACAGCAGAAAAGAAGCATTGTTAAGGGCCAAATGGTCCATTTGTGGAGCCTGATCTTTAGGGATAAGCTGTTTGAGGAAGAAATACACAACGTATGGTGTATGTTTAAAAATAAGGGCTGCCTTAGGAGTTTACTTCATTCTGTTAAAAATGAAGTTTTGAGGAAGAGAAGTACAAGATTTGCACCCCTTGTTAACTTCTAATAAGGAAAGCAGTAAAAGCAAGTTAACACAATGTCAGGAAGTGCTGTTAAAGAGTTTGATCCAGCTGGCGGAAAAGTCTCTATCTTTAGTTTTACCTTTTAATGTTTGTATTTATAAATATTTAGATGTGTTTAAGGATCTATAGAATCCAATATTTCCTATGTATGTGAAATTAAAGTTTGGTGGACAATCAGTGGTTTTATTTAGCAAAGGTAAATGTATAAAAAAACTCGACTGAGGGACAATCTGGGGAACTGTAATTTGTAGGTCAGTCCCATCAGATGAACAGGTACAGCAGATGTAAATAGTGTAGATTTAATCATGAAGGTCCTTATTTAATTATTGAAGGATATGATTGTAGTTTGGTGTGTCCTGATTGTTGTAATTGTGACACAACCTATGTTGTATATGTGGCCACTTGTTCATCGTATCCAGTCTTCTATGTTGGAAAAAACAACTGTAGATTAAGGGACTGAATAAAGGAACATTTATAGAACATAAAGAGAAAACATCCTACTAATGCCTTTTTTAGACATTGACGGAGTGATTACTTCTCTGATAGGAGGAGATTCGGACAGTTTTTTGGAACTGAAAGAATTATTATAGCAGCTCAGTGATTTTTTTTTTGTCTATCAGTAGCTTTTTAAAAATTGGGCTAATATGATATGAATATATTGATTAGAATATTAATATTTATATTTATAATAATTATTGGTGACATTAGATAAATAGATTGATTATTTTACAATGAGATGTGTTAGAATTGTCTCATATATATTGATTGAATTGTATTGTGCAATATTATTTTTTAAATAATTTTTAAGCACATTTTACATTTTAAGTACATCTTATTGATTAACTTGGTCTTATTTAGCATTGTAATAGTATCAGGATTTGAATTCTTAATGTTTTTGTATCCTTACTTATTTATTAGGTGGCCAATGATTGGTCGATACCCCTTAAAATGGCGAATTGTATTTGATTGGCTTACTCTGATAAAGTCCCAGATTTTTTAGGGAGGAAAGTGATAAGTTGTGGCTATTGTGCTTTATAGTGAAGTTTTTTCACTATACGGATACAAATTGGATTGTTTCTTATGAGCTGTTTTACTGGCTGCATTCTGAAACTGGGAATTGCTTTTCACATTTGATTATTGTGACATCAAACTGTGGTTGTGAGCTGTTCACTACACTTCCTACCTTGATTGGTTACTGAGAGTTGTTTCTTCTTCAAGGTATTTAGACTGTTCAGATGAAACAGGTATTGAGCTACGTGGTGTCCCTCCTCCCTTTGCTGTAGTGTTATTTCCTCATTCTGCTGGGAGTGTGAACCCATGTCACTGCATATGGAGTTATTCACATGCTGTGGGTAGAGGTCCTGCCAGTACACTATGTGATTGTGTTTCACTGTCCCAAGGGTGTTTCCTAGCTATGAAAGTTACTGTATCATCAGCAGCAGTCATTTTGCTGTCACCATCAGTCTAATGTGCTGAAGCACAGGAAGTAGCTGTTTCTGGTGCTGACCTGGTAAAGGAATATGTGAGAATATGGTTAATGATTACACAATTTATCCAGAAAGACATGATAGCCACATTTATCATGACTTTGCACCAGACCTGACACAGATGACCCACCTGATGAGTAATGTGAAGGACTATATGTAGACAGGCATCTTGGCCAGTAATTCTCAGCATAACATAGTGAAATTAGTTACGCCACACTGCATGTCTGTACTTGCTGTAGCAACCTGAAATCATCAGAGTCCACACCACCTCTGATGTTTCCAGTACTATCTTCATCTGTATCAAAGTCATCACCCCTTATAAGGGAAGGTCCCCCTCAGCTGGTGTCAAAGGTTACAGTGTGGAAGAGCCATAGCCAGTGTTGCTATGGGCAGTTGCATTACGACTAGCTTTTATAACTGAATGTCCCACAAGGTTATTTGCTCTATTTCTTCAGTGTGCCAAGGTGTGATTCTTTCCCCCACATCATTCATGCCAACCATTACTTAATTCTTTCTGACTGTTTTAAGCCCTTCCACCCCCCCCCCTTGACAAATGTACTCAGACCATCCATAAGGATGTGCTTCTCCTCAGGACTAAAGTTGCCTCTCCTGCTCTCCTGTATCTTGTTCCCTGCTGGTGTAGCATTTTATAGCCTGCATGCACATTAAACCAGTCTCCTACTCCTAACTTATTAGTCCTATCTAACTTTTTAAAATGTCCTTTATGCAAGTTCATAATAAAACATTACACAAGTGTTGAAAGAATTACCTCTAAGGTGTGTATTTTAATTATCTTTGCAGTACTTGCCTATCATTGTGAAATCTGCAGCTGTAACTGTTTCTTGTTAGGGTCTGCTAGGTAGGTTAATGTAGGTCATGCATTATTTCAAATCAGTTTACTGTTAACTTTCTAAACACTGACATTGTTAATTATCAGCTGTAATGCATTAAAACATGCAGAAAGAAGTAGAATGTGCACATTATACTATCCCAATCATAGGTTCATAGGTAGATACTAGGCTATCTGCCCTAGGGCATTTATAAGCCTAGCCAGAGTGTATTTGGCTTCTGCCTCCCTATTAGATTAGCCTACTGTGCCTCTGTAAAGTAGGTCACAGAAGGTACCCTTTTAAGATTAGTTTATTGTGCCTCTGTCTAGCAGGGACACAGGAGAGATCCCAGGGGTGAATTTGCGATTTCCCATCCACGCGTCCAAATTTCGCTTGAAGAGGGTCAGCGAGGGGCTATGTCTAACATGAATTGGGATTCTATTCCAGAGTGAGGGGAGCCTCTAGGAAGTGAATCTGTCCCTCCAGCATGTCCTATTTATTTTTGTGCTGAGGTTTAGGTCCCTGGAGCGTGTAGCTCTAAGGGACTTGGATTTTTTTGAGGTGGAGCATGTCCATTAATTCTGGGTTTGACATGGCTTTGTACATCAGGCATAGATCACCTCTGAGTAGGCGGTAAGCAACTGAGTAGAGCTGGAGTTTCTTTAGTCTAGCTGCATAGGACATCTGTTTGTAGCCCATGATCCTCTTGGTGAGGTACTTTTGGGGTCTCTCCAGTTGCTGCAGGTGTCGGTTAAGGTACATCCCAAAAGGGGCATTGTATTCAATTATGAGCCTGATGAGTGATGAGTAGAGGGGCACAATGACCTCTCTTGATCTAGATGCGAACCCTTTTGTGATAAGGTGGGCTATATAGAAGGTCTTTCTAAGCACTTTGGCAACGTGATTATCAAAGGAGAGATTACTATCTATGTTGGTCCCCAAATCTCTAATTACTTCTTCCGTACTTAATGGATTACCACCTATGTGGTAATTTGTGGGCACCTTGTTTTTCCCAAAGGGGATGACTATGGACTTTTTAGCATTTAGCTTGAGGCCGTGGTTCTGGCACCAAGCATCCGTCTCTGTGAGACCCATTTGGAGGATGCTTGTGTCAGCTGGAGATTCAATTATGGCCCCCAGTTTGCAGTCATCTGTGAACTTTGTCAGCCATAATCCCCCCGTGTTAGCCTGAACCTCAGAGAAGTATATACCGAACAAGAGAGGTCCCAGAACTGAGCCCTGTGGGACGCCACTTGTAACTGGTTTGGATTCGGACATGGCACCTGCGATTCTGACCATGTGGGTTCTATCTCTGAGCCAGTTTGCAACCCATCTTGTGATATAGGGGTTGATATTTAAGCTGGTAAGCTTATTTATGATGCCCGAGTGGGGTATTGTGTCGAAGGCTTTTGCGAGGTCCAGGTAGGCTGTGTGGACTACCTTGCCCTCATCTATGGCTTTGGTAACTGTTTCAAAGAAATCAACTAGGTTTAAGAGGCAAGATCTGCCCTTAACAAAGCTGAATTGGGTAGGGTCCAGTGTCTGGAGGCTCCCAATGTCTTTGTTTATGTCATTCACAAACCATAAAAATAACATAACCATACAAAATACTACTAAATATCAGGTATTACAAGTAAAAATAGGATACTGTTCATGAGATCTTACTGAATTATACCAAGTACCTTATTTTCCTACTATTTTCTGCTTATTACTGTTGTTATGAATTGTATTGAGTTAATTTGCACTTTTCATGGACAATCAACAGAGATCATGGCTAATTGTAGCTAACAAATATTCTGAAGCCAACTGGTATAGGCTCTGGGCTGATCTAGGGAACTTTTTATGTAAATGAGGTTTAGCCTCACTGATTTCTGTGCATCCCACTGTTGCACATGTGTCTTCCTTTTTATAGGTGGATATACATTCTGGTGGCTGGGGACAAGCTGTGCAGATGGACAATGAGCTTGTGAGTGTGCACAGCCATCAAACAGGCCTCAGTCAGACTACAGAATGCTATATCTGCATGGTATTTAAGTATTTATAAGACTAGTACTGACCAGTTAAACTGTTCTACCGCTTTTTCTCTACTCAAAGTTTGCTCTCCAGTGATAATTGTATCACTGGGTACATAACCGACCTATTATCTACTTGAAGGAAACAAATACTAGTACTGAAATGATTCACCACTGCAAAATTGTTTCTGAGACCTCCCCATAAAAATTACAGAAGGAATGACATTCACCATGCATTAACAACATGTACCACCTGTTAATCAAAACTGCAATAAAAAATAAAAAAACAAGTAAAAAAGTTTCCATTATTACTTTTCAGGATTAATCAGCATTTCTCAACAAATGACAGTAATTTATTCACTTTTCATACTTAAAGCAACCAGCCAGCTTGGGCCAGCTGTCTGAGTTGTTTCTAGAGATTGTGGTACAAAGCAAAGCAAGTGCATTTACACTACTGCACTTATCTTACCCTTTAAATCTTTTTTGTTGTTTCCCATTCACACACTCTTTCCATGTTGTGCTTTTATACTTGTTAGCTTTTGAGCTATCAGCCCCTATCCCCTACTTTATATTTCTGGCCTTAGAAGCTCCTCCTGGTCTCATCTCCTGCATTCCTGGCCCTGGAAGCTCCTCTCTGTCTTATCTTATATACTAATCTTACTGCACACTCATAGATGAAACTGTGAAGGTCCTCCCCTTAATCAGCTGCTAGTGTGCTTTGAAATGGCAATAAAGTGTGTTTTCTTAATTGCTGACTTGTTTGCTGTGAATTGTCCTGTACTTACTTGTAGCTAATTGTTTGATTTGTTTCTGGTTCCTTTTTACTTTTAGCAGTGTTTTTATATTAAGAAGACAGGGACTGCAATTCTGGGTTTAGTTTTGTTTCACTGGGTCTATAAATTCAGAGTGTTTATGAACTGTTGAGTTCTTGGATCAGTTCCACAGAGCTTAAATGCTTGACATTCTCATCTGTGTTCTCAGAGCATTTGGCCTCCATCTGGTGCCATCCAGGCTCAGATAAATACTTTAAACTGAAATTGTGCACTTTTATAAGCTATTTCTGAAGACTGCTACAGTATTTTCAAATTAATTTGTTGCATTTCCTGCATTTCATCACTGTAAAGTATATTTGCTTTTCCTTGGTCTAGCTGCTTTTAGTGGGTTTTACATTATCTTAAAGTGTATGTTCCTCATTGTGGGCTTGTCTGCCTTAGCCTCACCTTGCAATTACTTGTAGCTAGATTTTGGATTTATTTCTAATATCTTTTCACTTTTGGCCAAGTGTGTTCTTACATTTAGAAAACTGTAACTGCAATTCTAGTGGTAATGGAAAGGTTCCCAATCTGTCAGAGTTGAGAAAAATACAGGTAGGCTTAAAGTGAGTTTGTTTTGTTGCCTGGAGGGCTTTCTAGTTGGTATAGTCACTTTTGTTTAAAATTATAAATTCAGTTGGTCATCATGTAGTGGTGTTTAGCAGTGCCCTCTGTAGTCACAGGCACAAAGAAATAACATTTTCCGTATAAATCTTCCTGTTACTTTAAGCAGTACTCAGTTGCATGAAGAGCATCTTGTGTGTGTGTGTGTGTGTGTGTGTGTGTGTGCTGAGGAGCAATGCTGCACAAATTCAGCCATGCATAACCTAGCTGTAGTTGGTACCCTCACAGCACCCAGGTTAGCCTGCTATACCACCTTGAGAAGTTCACCTAAAAAGAGCTGACACCATGGATGGGCACTTTTTCATTTTCTGCAGTGACAACTTGGCAGATATGGGTATCCTGAGAGACTGTAGGAATTCTCTCATGTTCACTGACAACCAACTAGATGCAGTATGTGCGAAATGTAATAACACAATGGCACTGGTGGAAATCTCTCACATAAAACACTCAAAATAACAATCATGTTGTCAATAGCAACCACTCATACTACTTGAACCTGCTCATAGATCAAGATAACAGTCCGGTTGTCAGTAACAACCACTCATAGTACTGACCCACCACATAGAAAAACATAACAATCAGGTTGTCAGTAACAACCACTCATAGTACTGACCCATCACATATGCCAACATAACAGTCAGGTTGTCAGTAACATACACTCATACTACTGACCTAGCATATAGACCAACAGAACAGTCAGGTTGTCAGTAACAACCACTCATACTACTGACCTACAACAAAGACACACATAACAGTCATGTTGTCAGTAACAACCATTCATACTACTGACTCAGCACATACACCAACAGAACAGTCAAGTTGTCAGTAATAACCACTCATACTACTGACCCAGCAAATAGACCAATGTAACAGTCAGGTTGTCAGTAACAATCACTCATATTACTGACCCAGCACATAGACCAAAATAACAGTCAGGTTGTCAGTAATAACCACTAATACTACTGATCCAGCACATAGACCAACAGAACAGTCAGGTTGTCAGTAACAATCACTCATACTACTCACTCACAACATAGACCAACAGAACAGACAGGTTGTCAGTAATAAGCACTCATACTACTGACCCAGCACATAGACCAACATAATATGCTGGTTGTCAGTAACAACCACTCATATTACTGACCCAGCACATTGACCAACAGAGCACTCAGGTTCTCAGTAACAACCTCTCATATTACTGACCTAACACATAGACCAACATAAAAGTCAGGTTGTCAGTAATCACTTGTAGTACTGACCCAACATATAGACCAACATGACAGTTAGGTTGTCAGTAACAACCACTCATACTACTGACCCAACACATACACCAACAGAACAGTCTGGTTGTCAGTAATAACTACTCATACTACTGACCCAGCAGATAGACCAACGTAACAGTCAGATTGTCAGTAACAACCACTCATACTACTGACTCAGCACATAGACCAACATAACAGTCAGGTTGTCAGTAACAACCACTCATACTACTGACAGAACACATAGACCAACATAACAGCCAGGTTGTCAGTAACAACCACTCATACTACTGACCCAACACATATACCAACATAACAGTCAGGTTGTCAGTAACAACCACACATAGTATTGACCCAACACATATACCAACCTAACAGTCAGGTTCTCAGTAACAATCACTCATAGTACTGACCCAACACATAGGCCAACATAACAGTCAGGTTGTCAGTAACAACCACCCATAGTACTGACACTACACATATACCAACATAACAATCAGGATGTCAGTAACAACCACCCATAGTACTGACCCAGCACATTGACCAACAGAGCACTCGGGTTCTCAGTAACAACCTCTCATATTACTGACCTAACACATAGACCAACATAAAAGTCAGGTTGTCAGTAATCACTCGTAGTACTGACCCAACACATTGACCAACATGACAGTCAGGTTATCAGTAACAACCACTTATATTACTGACCCAACATATAGACCAACAGTTAGGTTGTCAGTAACAACCACTCATACTACTGACCCAACACATAGACCAACATAACAGTCAGGTTGTTAGTAGCAACCACTCATACTACTGACCCAACACATAGACCAACATAACAGTCAGGTTGTCAGTAACAGCCACTCATTCTACTGACCCAACACATAGACCAACATAACAGTCAGGTTGTCAGTAACCACTCGGAGTACTGACCCAATAGATAGACCAACATAACAGTCAGGTTGTCAGTAACAACCACTCATATTACTGACCCAACACATAGGCCAACATAACAGTCAGGTTGTCAGTAACAACCACTCATACAACTGACCCAGCACATAGACCAACATAACAGTCAGGTTGTCAGTAACAACCACACATAGTATTGGCCCAACACATATACCAACATAACAGTCAGGTTCTCAGTAACAATCACTCATGGTACTGACCCAACACATAGAGCACCATAACAGTCAGGTTGTCAGTAACAGCCACCCATAGTACTGACCCAGCAGATAGGCTAACATAACAGTCAAGTTGTCAGTAACAACCACTCATATTACTGACCCAACACATATACCAACATAACAGTCAGGACGTCAGTAACAACCACCCATAGTACTGACCCAACACATTGACTAACAGAGCACTCAGGTTTTCAGTAACAACCACTCATATTACTGACCCAACACATAGACCAACATAACAGTCAGGTTGTCAGTAACAACCACTCATACTACTGACCAAACACATAGACCAACATAACAGTCAGGTTGTCAGTATCAACCACTCATACTGCTGACCCAACACATAAACCAACATAACAATCAGGTTGTCAGTAACTACCACTCATACTACTGACCCAGCACATAGACCAGGATAACAGTCAGGTTCTCAGTAACAACCACTCATAGTGCTGACCCAGCACATAGACTGACATAACAGTCAGGTTGTCAGTAACAACCACTCCTAGTACTGACCCAACTCATAGACCAACATAACAGTCAGGTTGTCAGTAAAAAACACTCATACTACTGACCCAGCACATAGACCAACAGGATAGTCAGGGTCTCAGTAACAACCACTCAAAGTACTAACTCAGCACACAGACCAACACATGCTGAGGCACTTAAAAGCAACCTTCCTAAACTCTATGACTACATAGACATTCCTTCTGCAAAAAGAATCCTCAGCAACCACAAAAGCACTTCATTAAAACAACACACAACTCTGCACAAACAGTCACACCCTTTGGAGCCTCAACTACAAAACCCATGAGGCAAGCCATTACACTATTCTATATTTTAAATATAGAAGACTCAGTTGTGAAACATACAGATGCCCTGTTCAACAGTCTAAGTAAGCAGAAAATCACAGGCAGTTGTCCACCAAACTACCACACACTCAAGTAATTTGACCACAAGTACCAGTATGACTCCGTCATAGTCCATGTGGGTGTAAATGACCTGAGATCTACCTAGCTGGACTATATGAAGTGAGCCATTATAGAGCTCTCTGACTATGTGTCCCTGACTAGTTTGTGCCAACACTGAACAGCATTCTACATTCACCAAGGACGATGCCACAATATGAACAAAGAATGACTGACTTCAATAATTGGCTTAGTTTCTAGTGTCAATATTTGTCGGCATAGGAGGATATGGTCAACAGATCACGTTACTTTGTCAAAGATGGTCTGCCACCCACATTACAAATACATGCTTCTGGGGCATTTCTCCCTGGGCCTCTGCTGAAAATTGGCTTTGTTCCAAGTTGGACTTTCCCGGTTAACAAATGTTAAATAAATAAATAAATAAATAATGTCCCCTCTAGGCTTCCAAATACTGGCTAAAACATTGTCTTGCCCCATATTGCCTTTTTAGGCAATGCCAAACCAGCAAACCTTTTGACATATCAAAACCAACCCAAGGGAATTTAAAGGTGTTACAGCTGAATGCCAGGAAGCTAAACATGAAACGCAGGTCCCTACACATGCACCTCACCATGGAGAATGTAGGGAACTGTGCAGTTACTGAGGCATGATTTAAACTCTGTAACATTTAAGAAGTATTCTAAGGCAAACTTTCTACTGCTAAGTGGTTGTTGTGTCTTTTCGGTTAGGGGCCGCCACAGCGGAACTTCGGTCCGCTAATGATTGGTAGTTGATTTTTACGTGCCGAGTTACCAGCCCTGACACACAACCTTGGTAAGTTATTAAAATTTAATTTCAAGCCCCACAAACCCTGAGAACATAGCTGCCTATACTCTGTACAGTCATGTCAATAATTATAGTGACAGCGGTGTCTACAAGAAATAAGCCCACAGGTAAGTCAAAAAACAAACTACTCTGGTGGAATCCAAACATAAACAGGTTGTGCAACAAAAGAAAAATAGTTGTAGCCAAGATTAGGAAGTGCTACACCCAGCATGCTAAAAACACACTCATCGATCTAAACAAACAACTAACAGGGCAAAACTAAGCCAAATTTGAGGTAAAGATAACCTCCCAGGCAAAGAATGACCACAAGGCTTTCTTTAGTTACTTACAAACCTCAAAGGCAAGACAGTATACAGAACTGATTGTGGTTATAGCCAACTACATGAAACTAGAAGATATAACAGATCTGATGGATGACATATTCAGATCCAATTTTACCCCCTTGGCCACCCCAAGAAATACTATCAAACAAATTCTCCACCCAACTATCATTAGGGAGCAGGTCCTAGGTATGGTCTTTCAGGCCAAAAACACTACAACAATAGGCCATGATAATATTCCAGGATGCCTCCTAAATAGCCTGAGACATGACCTATCAGGACTACTGGAGTCACTGTTTAACCATAGCCTCTACACAAGCTTTATGTCACGTAAATGGAGAACTGCAACAGACATCCCTCTGCACTAGTGTGGGCCATCAAAAGACCTCAGGACCTACAGACCCATAAGACAGACTAGTCTCGTATGCAAAGTCATGGAAAGAATTATCATGGAAGTTATTAATAATGAGACAGGAAACCTTCAAACACTAGATCTTCCATGGTTTAGTTTCATCAGGGGCAGATCATGCCTTCTCAAGCTGATGGACTTCTTAGAAAAGGTCACCAAGGCAATGGATGAGGTCAAAACAGTGCATAATGCCTACCTTGACCTGGCTAAAGCATTTGATAAAATGCCCCACATGGGCATTGAAAACAAACTAATGGATCTTGGCATAAACCTCTAGGCTATGCACTGCATAGATGCCTGACTCTCAGATAGTATACAGAAAGTATTTACTATCAAAATATGGAAAATCAAAACAATTTTCCACTTTTTGAATGAATTCATTATCTGAATGTGGTGGTACAGAGTTACCAAAATCTTAGAAATGGCAACCGTGGAATCCACATTCAAGCACTGGAAGTTCCAATGTTGAAATTCCATGTTACTGGTAACATTTTTACAGGGGGGCAAGCCCCCCCATGCCCCACATTTTACGTGAATATTATATGTTCCAACTCCAAGATCACACTACAATGAGGAAAAGGGTAAATTTCCTGATACTCACTGTAGTGCGATGTGTTATCAGAACGTCGATCCCTCATTAGCAAATTCACACAACCATTCGCTAATGAGGATTCAAACATTTCTGGATCAGCATTACAGAAAATGGAAAACATGCATTCGGCCTTAACAGTTTCACGTGAGTGCCATTCCACATTTTAATAGTAAACTCCTAGAAAATTGAGATAGGGCAGGCCACCTTCACAAAGAAGCTGGTCACTAGCATATTCCATCAGGGCTCTGTGCTGGGTCTGCCCCTTTTTAGCATCTACTTCTTGGAAGTCAAGGCAAACGTCAAAGTTCTCTGGCTGACCAAGTTTGTAGATGATTGCAAACTAGGAGCAGTCAGAGAACCATTCTCATAGACTAACATCCTATAGGAATGACTAACACAGACAAATGACTGATGCCAAAGCCAGTACTTAAAACTCAATGCCAAGAAATGAATAATAATACTATTTTAGAAGTCAGTTTCTCTGGGAAATTACCTCATCAAAACACACCCTTAAGCATAGAATTACTAGTCAGGGATTTAGGTATGTATGTAGATAGTAATCTGGCTTTTAAAAACATATGTCAAAGGAAGCAAGGAAATCATTCTGTGTTTCTCAACTTATAAGCAAGGGCATGGCATCTAGGTCCAAGGGTCCAAGGAAGACAGTGTTACACTGTATTTGGCCCTCAGTAGGCACATCATTGAGTACAACACTCCCTTCAGTATGTACCTGACCCAGCACATGCAAGAACTGCATGCAATGGTTTCCAACAAAAAGAATACAGGGTGTAAGCAGCATGTCCTATGCAGAAACCCCTATTACTATACTCTGTGTCATATAGACTGCTAAGAGGCAACCTCTGCCTGGCATAACGTGCATACTAGATGGACCTTTTGCATATCTGCAAAATGAATAGCATCAGAATTACTCAATCTAGGGATTTCATTTTTGCCTTTGACACAAATAGGACATGTAGAAGGGAGACATATATGTCCCAGAGAATTCTCCTTCTCTGGAACAAGCATCCATCCATGTTAAGCAGAACTGTTTCCTAACCCTATTCAAGAAAAACCTGGAGGAGAGGTTGGGAAATTGGAAATACACCCCAGGTCAATAGTTGAAAAAAAATTGAATGACTAAGCAGCTGGTTGACAGGTATGTGAGATCACACAATTCTCAAGGTTGAGTAAAATGCCCTTTCCCTGATTTTGTGCAGTCTCAGAGTTTCAAGATATAATTAGCAGGGGGGTGCAGGGGTGCTTGCCCCCTTGCAAGTAACATTTTATTTGCTGTTTTATATTTGAATTTTGTATGCTCTGAGATTATTGTTTGGTGTAAACATGGTAACCTGTCGAAGTTTACATTTTAACCATTTTGTTTTTGATGTTTTGAACATAGAAGTTTGGGTATTTTGAGTATATTCAGTATTCCCATATAGCCAGACTGGGACAGCCATATGTCCTGCTATAGCAGTACAAGATGGCTTTTATTTATTTATGCAATGAAAGACCAGGACTGGAATAATAGAGCTAAATTTTAATGCTGTAGTCCTGTTGTCACACAAAACCTTTATACTGCTCTGATTCAGACAGTGTGGTTCATACACTGTGATCTCCTGCGTCATACTTACCTACTTCATTCTTGTATTGAGATTTTACAAATATGGCATCTGTTAAAGCATTGGGCAGTGCTTTAAGTTGTTTAGATAAAGAGCTCAAAATCCTCCTCTATCTGCAGCAGGAGTCATACCGGTGGAAGTTGGAGTTGCCCACTGCTGTCTCTAAGTGGAAAAAAGTTGATATTTGAGAAGTCTTGTGGGATTACCTGTTATTCCTGACAGGGATGCTTTGCTCTGGCCAGCAATGCATGCACAGATACGATGATTTGCAGAGGTGGCTTAGGGACCAGTTGGTTGGGTGGGTTTCAGAGGTCCAAGAGATGGGTATATATGTATATGTATGTACATATGTGTGTGCGTGTATCTCTCTCTCTCTCTCTTTATATATATATATATATATATATATATATATATATATATTCACATGACAGTGAACTGAGATGCACCTTTTTCTCCATATTATGTTGAGCATTCTTAGAAACAATTTTTTCCCTAACACAGCCAACATCTTGACCATATTTCCCTATGCTTATCTCAGCCTGCCTCTTTCCATGAATTAAGTTTTGTTTGTGCAATTTGTACTTCTTTTATGTTGGGGGGGGGTATCCTTCCTATTTTATTGTTGGTAGTGCATATGGTAATATATATTTTGTGAGTTTTTCTTCATTCATACGTTTTCTTCCATTCCCCTTTTATATCCTCAGTATTGGTGAGCAGTCTGCTGTTGGTGTCTCTTATGTATTGCATTTGCCGACTATCTTTTTATCTTTCTGTCATTAACTTTGACCCCGATATAGCTTCTTTGTTCTGTTCTCCAAGTCGCATTTCAGAAACTGATAGAGTTTCTCTGATGCTTTGTTTGTTTTTGCTGTGACTAATCTTACCATCTTTATTAACCAATCATTATTCCTTCTTAGATTTTCTATTTCCCACTTCTTCCTGCATTCCTTCTTCCTTTTAATCTTACCGTCCTTATTAACCAATCATTATTCCTTCTTAGATTTTCTATTTCCCACTTCTTCCTGCAATCCTTCTTCCTTTTGAAAACTTCCTGGATGTTTGCATTCCACTGTCAGCTTTCTTTTCCTGTGATAAATGTTTGAAAGGTTGCATTGTTTTTGCATTCACTGTTTTTTAGTTTGAATTTCAGTTTGTTTTTGAAAGTATCAAGATTCACACTATAGGATTGTACACCTAATACAATGCCAGCTATTTTCTAGCTGTTAAATTAGTTTTCTTTTCAGAACTTCCATACTTCAGGGATGGTAATGGAAAAAATAAACCAGTCCCTTCACATTCTGCCATATAATTGTAACCTACCTCCAAGATGCAGAGTTTAAAATGGTATCAATGTTGGTAAGTTAATGAGATCCTGCTTCCAAAAAGTTAAGGATATCTGAGCTCCATCATATGGTTTATTTGCTCTAAATCTTATCTGCCCCTCTTGCAAAACACTGCCCATTCACCTTTTTTAAACCACACAATGTGAAAGGAAGACATATAAATTAATAAATTATGCTATGATGGCATTGAGGTAAATTGTTTTTTTCCTCACTCTGTTTTCATGTAATGAGATTGCATGCATGGTTACAGTACTCTAAGGATTATTATTTTTTTTTTGCTGTTTCAGTCCTTCATGAATGTTTTCTAGCAACAAGAACAGCTACTGGTCCTTTGTTGTAAATGAAAAAGTAGCATTGCCCACAGAAACCAAGGCATCCATTCTACTGTCATCTTCTGTTATTGGCATCATTGGCCAAGACTGGTTAGTGGGGAGGATGGCAGCTAGAGATACATCCTTTCACAGGGATGCAATGATTTCTTTGCTTGATAATAATGATTTCTTATGCTAGTAACTTGTGACAGCTAGATGCAAAAGATCTAGTTTTTCTTTTTGCCCATTTTATATGTAGTCTTATGATGCTGGGCAATGGAGGCAGATGTTCCATCCAGCCCCTGTAATGCAAAAGTGGAGTTGTTGCATATGCAGATCCTAAGCAACAGTAATTTGTAGACTAAAAAAAAAAAAAAAAAAAAAAAAAGAAGAAGCAAAAAACAACCTACCTTTCTTGCAAGGACATATTACACAACTCATACCGTGTGCCTTGCCAAAAGTGCTTTGTGGAAATACAGTTTTGCAATATATAAGAATTTTTGTTAGAAATGCAGGAAAAGACGATAAAGCATCATGATGGTTTTTGAGTTCTGTCATAACAATCTTCGCCAAGTAGAAACTCTAAAGATTTTTGCTGCTCTAAATTTTAAGCACTCTTGTCATGCCCTTTTTTGTCTTATGTGTTCCACATTTACTGCTATGCTTTGTCAGTAGATGTTGACCCTACAATTGGGTTTCATTGCTGAAGAAGCAGTATGAAGGGTCTAAGGGATACTGCTAGTGCAATACAGATAGCTACAATGTCAGCTAGGGCACCATGGATTTCAGCAGACAGGTCAACAATAGCACCTCTTGTTTCCATGTTTTTAGACATACAGACCTTTAATCTAACCAGTTTTTGCACAGCAATTATTTCATCTGTAAATTGTTGACAGTAATTCAAAGTTCTTTAACTTCTGTAGTAGTTTCTGATAACTAAGGTAGTGATCTGCATATCAAACCTCACTAAAAATATTATTGTATGCTGAAGATCCACGGTGAGAAAAACCTTTAAGCCAATGTACTGACTTGAGCTAGCTGTGTTCTATGCTTTGTGCCTGGTTTACAACCAAAACCAGACATGTGTCTGGAGCGTTTCTCCCTGGGCCTCGGCTGATAATTGGCTCGTTCCAAGTTGGACTTTCCCAGTGAACAAATGTGAAATAAATAAATAAATAAATAAATAAATAAATAAATAAATAAGTAAATAAATAAATAAATAAAAAAAGTCTTTGGATGAGCCCACTTACCTGGCTAACAAATAAATAATTAAAACAACACAAGTAACTGTGACCTAGAGCTGGTCATTAGTTTTATTATATTTTACATGCATTTTTATGCAGTCTTTTTCAGGTCCCAAGAGAGTATCAAACCATATCTTGTGGCTACTGAAGTCTTTTATTTTGCTTTTGCATGTCCTGAAAATAAACACCAATGCATGTTCACTGCCTATCCTTGAACATCCTCTAACATATGTCCTTTCACTGGCATTTTACTTTTGTCTCTTAGCCACTGTTTTGTTACCTCATGTTGCATTGTTTGCATTCTCCCTATCCTATTCAAGATACTGTGTCAAACCCAAGTTTCTGTCATCTGCAAAGAAACATCAGTTCTCTCCTGCTCCTCAGACACAACACTTAGAACCTTGATTAGATAAGTACCCAAAATTAATCTTCCTGTTCTTTGACTTACTGTGACATATGCTGATATGTATCAGCATTCATGTAATTTATGTACATTGCACAACCGTGTGTGTGTGTGTGTGTGTGTGTGTGTGTGTGTGTGTGTGTGTGTGTGTGTGTGTGTGTGTGTGTGTGTGTGTGTGTGTGTGTGTGTGTTCTGTGTGCATGAATGGATATGTATATTCGTGTGTTAGTGTGTGTGTGTGTGTGTCTGTGTTTGTGTTACCTGGGGTGGGTCATACACCCCCCACAAGAAACTTTAGAATAGGTCGTCCCATTGAGTATGTGTTGAATGCCAGTCTACATTTAACTTGTCAACAATGTGTTGACAGGACACATCCTGATCAGATATAATCTGTCTTTATCTTTCTTTCTCTCTCTCTCTTTTCTCCCTCTCTTTCTTTCCTTTCCAGATGCACATCTATGTCCTGGCATTGTTCATGTACTTCAGCCCAGTTTGTGACTACACTTTATTAATTTTTTGAGATAGACTGTGGTATTTTAAGATGTAACAGGAATTTAGTGGCATGAATGTAAATACATTAGTGTGTTTTTGTTTATAATAGCACATTACATCATGTCCCTTATCATGGAGTTTTTGTAAATAAGTCTCAAACACAGACTGTAAATAAAAGTATACAAAAAAGAAATTCTCAACACTGTCAGCACATCATAAACTCACAAATTAATGACTATACTTCTGGATTTAACTAAGGACAAATTGAAATGGAAATAGCAGAAGGGCAGTTCTAATCTATATGCCAAGTTTTCATGCTACCACCTACCCCCCCCCCAAAAAAAAAAAAAGTCTGCTTAGTATTTTATAGTATATGTATAGCTTAAATATGTGATTAACCTTAAGGATGTGGCAGAACATTAATTAAAGTTAAAGTAAACTTTATTGTCTATCAGATCTACACAGTAGTGCAAACTGAATGAAATTATGTTGCTTTGGTCCCCATGCAAGTCTTAGCAATGAACACATAGTTTGAACGACAGTAAGACTAATGCACATAGAGTAACAATTAAAATATTAGCAACACAATAAATTACCACAATTGGACTGGCAGACATTAGACAATATTATACTAGTAGGTATTGCAAGACTATGACTTCACATTGTGATTGCTTGGAATATTGCACTTCATCAGTTATAGTATGATTTATTATGATGTTCATATTGCACATGTATTGAGTGGTAACTCACACCTGACTATTGCATATTCAGGAAGTAATAGCATAAGAAATCAGGCTAAGTGTACCAGTTATTGAAGCAATTTGGCAGAGTGAATACTATAGCTGATACTTCATAGCAAGTGGCATATCGATCTGATTATTCGCTATCATGCCTGGCATTCAAGTTCAGCAGCCTTATGGATAGAGGGAAGAAGCTTCTGTTCAGTCTAGATGTTTTGCAGTGTAATCTGCGATACCACCTGACTGAGACAGGTTTGTCTTCCTCAGTTTCTGTAGGAAGTGCAGACACTGTTGTGCCTTCTTCACTGTGTGGCTAATATAAGTTGACCAGGATAGGTCATCTGAGATGTGCACCCCCAGGAACTTGGTGTTTTTGACTCTTTCCACTGCCACCACCTTAATTTCCAGAGGCTGATGTATTTCCTGAGTCCTTCTGAAGTTCACTATTAATTCTTTGGTCTTGCTTACATTTAAGGCCAGAATGTTGCTGTCACACTAACCTATCAGATGTTCCACTTCATCCCTGTAGGCTGTTTCCTCACCATTTCTGACAAGACCTACGACAGTGATATAATCCACAAACTTTATGATTTTGTTGGATTCATGCTTGGCAGTCATGCGTCAACAAAGTGAACATCAGAGAACTCAAGATGCACCTCTGAGGGACACCCATGCTCAGTGTAATACTAATTGAACTGTTATTCCCCATATACACTTTTTGGGGTATGTTAATGAGAAAGTCCAGTATCCAGTTAAATAGAGGGGTGTTGATGCCAGCTGAATCAACTTCAATATCAGATTCTGGGGGATGACAGTCTTAAAGGCAGAACTAAAATCGATGAACATCATTCTGATATAACAATTCTTGTTCTCTAGATGTGCCAAGGATTCATGAAGTGCTATAGCTATTACATTAGCTGTGCAGCAGTTATATATATAAGCAAACTGTAATGTATCCAATGTTGTAGGTAGGTTTGAAAAGAAATGTTTCTTGATTAAACACTCAAAACACTTCATTACTGTTGATATACGAGCAATTGGCAGACAAATATTTAGGCTTGTCAGTTGGGATTTTTTGGATAAAGGAATGATTGTTGTATTTTTGAAGCAACTGGGTACAATGACTAGTTGCAGGGATGTGTTGAATTGATATGTTAGTACAGTGGACAGTTGGGTTGCACAGTCTCTTAGAACCCTTCCTATAATATTATCAGGACCAGCTGCTGCTTTTCTTGGGTTTACTCACATCAGGGTCTTTAGAGCATCAGATGTTGTTAGATGTAGCACCTCCTCACCCTGTTCAACAGGGAGCTTATTTGGCATGGTTTTGTTATCCATATCAAATCTGCTGAAGTACTTGTTTAGTTTGTTTATTAATTTTATGTTGTCATTACATGGGGAGGATGCAGGCCTGACGTCAGTTATGGCTTGAATGTCTTGCAGAGATGTCTGAAGTCTCTTTGGTCAGAGAAGTGTCCCTGAATTTTACTCCCGTAGGTTCTCATACCCTTCTTTATACCTCTACTTAGGTTTCCTCTGGCCACTCTTAGGGCATTCTTGTCTTTTGATTTAAATGCAGCAGTTTGCCTTTAGGAGTTTACATTCTTCACCAGATAGCCAGGGTTTCTGATTAGTGAGCATGGTGATACATTTGATAACTGTTACGTCATCAACAAATTTTGAGATCTAGGCCATTACAGATTACATATACTCCTCCATGTCAATTTGATGGTTCTTTACAGCTGCATCTCTAAGCACTGACCAGCTTGTACATTTGAAGCAGTCCTGTTGTGCCTAGGCTGCTCCCTCAGGCCATATCCTTATCTGTTTGGTTAAAACATTAAAATGCCATTATACAATAAAATAATTTAAGAAAGGTTAATAATTTCTTAAATAGTCATTGTATAAAGCAATGATCCATTCCTATGTGTTGGCATCACAGGATTTGCCCATGGCTGGTTTGGTTTGATTATGAAGGTGAAGACTGAGTAATTAAACAGAGTAATCTATGGGTACCCACATACAGATGAAGATCAGTGCCATTATACAATGGCATTATTTAAGAAAGGATTTGCTTATCTTTCTTAAATTATTTCATTGAATGATTCATCTCCTTCACTCCATATTGATGTTCTGTACATGCTTGTTGCACCTATGTCTACACACTTGCACAGTATATAAGACTGTGGTAGAGATGTGATAGAGAAGAGCCCATCCCCATAGCAGTTTTACTCTGTTGCTCTGTCTGCTTTTTATTGCTTTTTGTGAATATTGCTGTTTTACATTTTGGCTTCTTTAGTTAAACATTCAAGACAAAGCCAAAAATAATAGGGGGCAAACAACAGGATCTGGAATAATTTTTTTAAGTATTAATATAGATTGCTTAAAATTTTAATTGAATAACAAGTCTGAGCATTAATATTCATTCTATCAACTACAGGAGTTAAACTGTAATGTTTGGCATTATTGACAAACAGAAATCCTTAGTGATTTACCAGACAATTAAATATTTTATGAAGGACATGGCAAAAACAGGAGGAACATTAG
The DNA here is from genome assembly GCF_019279795.1 of Protopterus annectens. Taxonomy (NCBI): domain Eukaryota; kingdom Metazoa; phylum Chordata; order Ceratodontiformes; family Protopteridae; genus Protopterus; species Protopterus annectens. The sequence goes on along the minus strand of NC_056740.1, from coordinate 321,697,598 downwards.
GAATATTGTGTAAACTCTGGACACTTGAGTGGTATGGTTACTGCTGGTATGATCAATTGTACTACAAGTAAGCATATTTCTCAAGTGTTGCATAATGTCCCCAATTTTTCACACATTCTACCCTATCCTTTGTAAAGTATGTTAATGATAGAGTTATCAAGCACACACACCAACAGAAGCTTGGCTGCTCAACAATACTTCAGTGGCCAGACTCCCTTCTATTAGTATATGCTTGATTTACAATGGACATGTTGACTGGTTGACTGGGCATCCAAACAGCATACATGTTTTTGAATACGAATAACCTTTTATTGTATAATTCATAGTATAACAACAGTCTTCACTTTGGAGACCGCTAATAAGTTTACTGACAAATTTTTATTTGATGGTGGAGCACTTTTCTGAATTTTAAAAGAAAATGCTGCCCATAATAAAAAATCTTAAAACTTAATGTGATTTTTATAATGTTATTTAAAAATATTCCACTGATATTCAGGTTACACATTTAATTTAAAAGGAATGACTCTTAACATGAATTAGTCAATAAGCCTGAGCAGTAATAGTAATTGTAACAGGTGTAATCTTATATGCATCATTAATTTATAGAAATAACAGTGTGTCCTAACCCTGACTGTAATTCCTGATTAAGAGAAAAAAAGAGTTTATAACATTATTTACCTTTTGTACTATATGAGAGATATTTCAGTTAATGGACTGTTTTTTGTTAATTTATTCAGTGATAAAAAATCAGCTTTAAAACTGTGCTTTGATAGTCATGTTTTATTATTTCACTCCACCCCACCACCACCACAGCAGACTTACATGGAGTAGTTGTTTACACAGCCAATTAGCACTGGGTGTAACTGACCTAGTCTATGGTTTTTACTCTTCTGGGATCTTAGCTTTATTTAAAATTTAAAGAGATCCTGTCAAAGGTAATAGTGTTCTGTGGCCTGAAGGTTAAAGTGGTGAACGAGCAAACCTAGTGCATGGGAGAAAAACTTCTTCCAAATTTCAAGGGGAAACATTTGACTGAATAATGCAGATGCAACATTTACTCCTTCCATATAATTATACCAAACTAAGGACTTATTTTATCTCAAATTTAACATTTTTTTTTTAATTTGCTGTTTTTAATAAACCTATATTTACTCTCATCAGAAATATTGTAAATAATCAACCTTTTAAGTTACTATGTTTATACATATAGTTTTTAATAGCCTTTAGTATGTTTTGTAGATATTTGGAATTAAATAAATTAATTATATTATATTGGAAGTACATTGGTATTAATAACCAACATTTGTTAAATATCACTTCTTCATTTAACTTTGCTAATTTGGATTTATTAACATTACACAGCTGCACATGTATTTTTTTTCAGTTAGAGTAGTATTCACTATTTAACCAGTATATAATAATTATAAAACTAGAAACTACAATATAGATTTCTATATACAAAAATCCTAGACATTCAGCATTCCATATTGTAAGCTATTTGGTTTATTAGGACACCACAAGACTATCATTATTCTTTCTATTTTCTTAATCTGAGCTTTAAAGGGGCATTGAAGTGATAAAAAATATATAAGATTTTGGGCAATAATATCATTTAATCAGTAATAATCTGCCTTTGGATGTAATAAAAAGATTTTGTTTCATCTGTCTGTTGTTTGGTTTAGTCCCTGCATAACTTTCTTTATGTTTATTTTTATATCTTATACTAGAGTTATTCCTAAGTAATTTATTTTCTATCAATATCTATATTATATTTTTTTCTTTTAAATGTATTGTATAGTTTACTTCTGGGTTCATAATTTTAAATTTTACTGATATTACATTTCTGTCAACAAATATCATTAACAATTTTAATTTTATTCTGTTCTTTAAACATTCTCATTTAGGTCCATAGATGTAAATATTCTGTCTAGTGTAGTCTGAATACCAGATTTATGAATAATAAGTACATTTTAAAGAGCTTTGTTTTCTTCTCTTTTAATGCATTCATTGAACAGATGCTATCCAATGATTTTAAAACTTTAAATGTAGCAGTGATTCTAAGGGATTTAAGTGCGATTGGTCATCCTTACTTAGTATAGAGTTAAAATCTTCTCACAAATGTACATTTCTTTTTATGAGTCAGGTGAATTTCAAGATATTTCTTTGTATATTTGGAATTGCACAAACACTGTCAAGAAACACTGAGATTATGGATGGTTAACGAGGAGTGGGAGAACAATTGAAGAGAGTTTCACCATAGGTAAGTTCTTTCAACCTTTTATAATCCCCTTATTTGATAATGTGGTAGCACTGACCTTATTTTTTTTTCATTCCAGAACAACACAGGCATAGGATGCACTCTTTAAATGCACATGAAATTAATCTTACTGACTGTGACACTCTTTCCCCTGACAGTTATGATAGATATGCAGGTATCTAAAGAAAGGAATTGGAGATGGCAGTATCACACTTTAAATGGGCCTTGATAAAGGATAAAGAAGGGATTAGTTCCATCATCTCTGACATAGTTCATACTAGCTTGGAATCAGGACTGACCTCAATGTGGTGGGCTGGTTGTAAATTAGATATAGCAGGTAAGATAATGGACTTTGAGGAACTTAGACATAGGATCAAATATATGATCGTGCTCAAGACAAGAGAGCTAAAACAAGTCAACCATAAGAGAGAGTGAGTGAAGTTGACTAGGAAGAGCTCTGTGTTGATGAATTAGCTTATTTAACCAAAATAAGGCTGCTAGATATTTCCATTGCAGAAGCTGAGCATCTATGCAAAGGATAATTTTGGTATTTAAAGTGGGTATTTAAAGTGAGAGAGTGACTTGAAATATTTTGCATAGTTCTTTTAATTTAGTCTTCATAAGAACCTTTTCTTAGCAATTAACACTGAAGTAGAAAGATGATTCTGGGTGACAAGGAACTTAAGGAAGGTTTTTAGAAACTTCTGTTTCTCAGTTTCTCTCTCTCTCTCTCTCTCTCTCTATATATATATATATATATATAGCCTGACCAGATGGGATATGTTTCAGCCGGATCTACTTAGCAGCAGAGTCATAACCAGTCTCGAGGAGAAAAATGAAATTTTGAATCAACCCTTTTCACTATTGGAGGTAACCAAAGCAACCTCTTGACTAAGTGCAAACAAATGGCAGGTATTAATGGTTTTACAGTAGAATTTTATAAGTCAGGGGAGGGGAAGGAGTTAGTGAAATTTAGTGAGGGTGTTAACTCAAGTATTTAATTATAGAGGTGCTCCTTCAGTCATTAGCCCAGATAACAATTAGGCAATTATAGCTGTCATTCGTAAACAGAAAGAAGGTGTGCTATGGGTCTGGGGAGACACTTCTTCCCTGTCTGATCCAGAAAGGACAAAATGTATTGTTAAAGGAATAAAGATGTTGACAATTTGTGGGAATTATCTTCCTTCCTTTATAGGTTTGAACATTCCAGTCATAAGGCAAGTGTTTTCTTCTTTGCTGTTAAGAAGACATTTGATAGTGTAGACTAGGAATCATTTGTCAAAGTCCTTAGTCAAAAGAAGTGTAGACCTCATATCATGGAATAGTTACAATGGTTGTAGTTAAGCCATTCTAGCAGAGGCCTATTAAACTAGAGGCCTGTCAAACCCGGGATACTAGGAAGAGGTATTTGACATGGCTGTTGCCTCTCTCCAAGTGTCTTCTTGTTGGATATGGAAAAATTAGACATTTGGGTGCCTAGCACCTCAAACTAACCTGAATGGATCAGGAAAACCATTCTTATCTTCGCTTATGACTGCATTCATATGAGTTCTAACTTACTGCACATCTTGGAGAAAGGTTTGGACATTTTCCCAAGTTTTGGAACAATTTTATATCTTATATTTAATCTCATAAAGTCTGTTATACTGAAATGTGGTATTTCAAATTATGAGTTAGATAGCCATTCCCTGTACATTGCATACACTTCTACATAGTTAGGACTGGCTGTAGCTAGAACACTCCCTGGCTCTATGGAAGCAAACCTTGCAGGGTTAGATGCTAGGCTGCATAAGTTGCTTCCCAAAATATCCAACTTTCAAACTATTTCTGATAAAGTATGGGTTATCTAGACCATGATTCTTCTGTGTATCTTATATGTAGTTAGGAACATGCCTATAGCACTACTTCATTATTTTTGAGATCCATGCAGGGGAAAATGGACAGTGCATTGTTGGGTAAAAGAGGAAGAATCAGCATCTCTAGCATTTTTTATTATCTGCACTTAAAAGTACATTTTAGTCTAAATTAGTCTAATTCAAGTCGAAAAGTGTTTGTTTGCTGTTTAATTTAATTGTTTGGCTGCCCACTAAAGTGTGCTAGCCTGTACTACTGACTTATTGCCTTTTCTGCATTTAGTGTGGAGTTGCCACTAGAGCACCATCAGGCAGCGCCAGTTAAACAAGGTTAAACTGTTTCTGGCTCTTTAAAGTCTGCTCTTCATTTTTTCCCTTAGAACTGCTCTACTTGTAATCTAAACAGTCTATTCTCTATCTGTAAAGCTCAGCACTTGTTCCTAAAGCATTTTTTAGTCAGGTAAAGCACTTCTATATTATACAAAGTACTTCACTAGCTTAAAACCCCCTTGAGTACCCACTTCCCTATAGGTCCTTTCTGACTCAGTTACACAGCAAACTTTTTCATTTCTTCTAGCATGTCAAAGGGTCAGTTGCTAGCGTCCTCTCCTGCTCAGCTGGTGAATCTGGGAATATTGAGGCAATGTTACAATTGCCTCATGTACACAGACTACCCTCTCCTCCTCCCACAAAACACAAATACATGCGAGAGATGCAACTATATAGCCAAACTGGAGGCTGAGCTCTCTCAACTCAGGACTGGCAAAACCAGACAGGAGGAGAAGGTAACCACACACACCATAAACCCAGTCTCACATAGAACTATCACAACTACAAATCAAACACATAAACACACAAAGACATACTCGGAGGCACTGATCAAAAATCTACCAAAACAGCAGAGGCCTCCAAAGCAGACACCCAAACAACTGCCACCTCATGACATAACACAAGCAACACATAGATCACAAAGTCAGTGTGCAAATCAGTCACAGCCCTTAAGGCCAAACACAATGCCAGACACACTTGTCATAGGTGACTCCATAGTCAGACACACTGACGTCCCACTCACCAGACTGAACAAGGAGAGGGTCACAGTAAGCTGCCTGTCGGGCACTAGAATCCGCCACATAACACAAGCACTCAGGTCACTCCACAGCAAGTACAAGTATGACTCAGTCATTGTCCATGCCGGTGTGAATGACCTGAGACATACCTCCCTGGACTACATGAAAAGAGACATAAAGGAGCTCTCAGATTATGTAGCCCAGGCTGGTATGACCCTGACCCTGAGCAGTATCCTACCTTCACCAAGAATGATGCCACAATACAGAGACAAAATGATCAGTTTTAATAATTGGCTTAATTTCTGGTGTCATTCTAAGGGGATCCAATGTCTGTCTGCCTGGAATGACATGCTTGACAAGCCACGCTGCCATGGGACAGCTTGCACCTGTCACCCCTGGGTTTCCGGATATTGGCAAAGGCTCTTGCCACCCCCATAGTGCCTTTTTTAGACAAGGCTCAAATTCTAAACCCACACCCCCTAGAAAACAATAATAGAAAAAAACTAAGGGTAATGCTGCTCAATGCCAGAAGTCTAAATCTCAAGATGCATGTCCTCGAAGCCCTCCTCAGTATGGAGAACATTGATGTCTGTGCTGTGACTGAAACCCGGTTCAAGGCTCCTGAGAGCACCCTGGCACTGTCAGGTTTTACCTCATATCATGCGTTCTGGCCCCAAAACCCGGACCGTACCACAAAAGGAGGGGGTGTATCCATATTCATCAAGGATACCCACACCTCCAGGCTGGTGGCAACTCACGAAGCATCAGAGACCATTCAGGTGCAATTATCCATAGGCAAAACTGCTCTACAGTTTGTAGCATGTTACAGGCCACCCTCTCAAACTCAGGAACCCCACACAGCCTTCCTGAAAACACTGGAGAGTATAAATGTCTCTCCAAACACCATTATATTGGGTGACTTCAACTACCCAGACATAAATTGGGAACATTACTCAAGCCCCAATACCCTAGCCCAAAGGTTCCTGGAGTTCATAAACTCAAATGCTATGGAACAACTTGTCACCATTCCCACAAGAGGTGAAAATATACTAGACCTGATCATCACAAACATGGGGACAAAATGCTCCACACCAGAAGTATATCCCTCATTGGTGAGATCAGACCATAAACTAATCTCACTGGAGATCCACATCCCGCCCCCACCCCCAACAAAAAAGACCACAGTGAAGAACTTCTCAAAAGCCAACTTCACACTTCTTAAGACTGGTGTGGTATCCTTCAAGGCCCCTGAGCCATTGGAAACCACAACCCACGCTGCTGAATCCCTTACAAATGCTTTCTACAAGCACCTCCAGGATTGCATGGATCAAGCAATCCCAAATAAAATCAAGACCCTTTCCACCAAAGGCAAGCGCCCGATCTGGTGGACCCCAGCCATAAACAAACTTTACAACAAGAGGAGAAAGCTACTACAAGATAGAGCAAAATCCCTAAAAGGGAAGACATCTCTGATCAATACTAGTAAAAACTACGATCACTCATAAAATCATCCAAGGCCAACTTTGAGAGAAAAATCGCCAAGGACTCAAAAGACAATCATAAGGCCTTCTTTAGCTATGTTAGAAATCTGGGTGGAAACTCCCAGATATGCTCAGAATTAGTCCAAAATGATACAAAAATCACTGAACCCACAGACATTGCAAACATACTGGCAGACAGGTTCAGTGAAACTTTCTCCCCTCCCTCCCCCCCCAAAAGGAGAAATATCTATCCCAGCAGAGTGTAGCCTCCCAATCATCTCAAATGCCCAGGTGAGAGCTGCTCTCTCTAGAGCTAAAAACACAGCATCAATGGGACCGAATGGTGTCCCCGGCTGTGTGCTACACGAACTCAATGAGGAACTAAACCCACACATAAGGCTGCTGTTTAATCTTAGCCTTACCACAGGATACGTACCCAAAGAGTGGCGTACGGCAACTGTGGTCCCACTCCACAAAGGCGGTGCTTCTACGGACCCTGGTAATTACTGCCCCATAAGCTTAACAAGCCTGGTCTGCAAAGCTATGGAGAGGATCATAATGGAACTCATAAATAAAGACATAGGGGACCTACAGACATTGGATCCTACCCAATTCGGCTTTGTCAAGGGCAGATCATGCCTCTTGAACTTGGTCGACTTTTTTGAAACAGTCACTAAGGCCATTGATGAGGGTAAGGCAGTTCACACAGCCTACCTTGACCTTGCAAAAGCTTTCGACACAATACCCCACTCGGGTGTCATAGAAAAGCTCACCAGCTTAAATGTAAACCCATATGTCACAAGATGGGTTGCAAACTGGCTCAAGGACAGAACCCACAGGGCTAGAGTTGCTGGTGCCATGTCAGACTCCAAGCCGGTCACAAGCGGTGTCCCACAGGGCTCAGTCCTGGGTCCCCTCTTGTTCGGCATCTACTTTTCAGAAGTGCAGGCAAACATAGGAGGATTGTGGCTGACAAAGTTTGCAGATGACTGCAAACTGGGCGCCATAGTTGAAAATCCATCAGACACAGATATCCTTCAGAGAGGTCTCATAGAAACGGATAACTGGTGCCAGAGCCATGGCCTTAAGCTAAACGCCAAAAAATGTATAGTCATACCCTTTGGTAAAAACAAGGTAACCCCAAGTTACCACATAGGTGGCAATCCATTAAGCACAGAAGAGGTTATCAGGGACCTGGGGACCCAAGTTGACAGTAACCTTTCTTTTGACACTCACATTGCCAAAGTGGTTAGGAGGACCTTCTACATTGCCCACCTGATTATGAAGGGATTCACACCCAGATCAAGGGAAGTCATTGTTCCCCTGTACTCTTAATTTATCAGACCAATGATTGAGTACAATGCCCCATTCAGAATGTATCTTACCCAACACCTGCAGCAATTGGAAAGACCCCAAAGGTTCCTCACCAAAAGGATAAAGGGGCTCAAAAATATGCCATATGCTGCCCGACTGAAGAAACTCCAGCTCTATTCAGTCGCATACCGTCTGCTCAGAGGTGACCTGTGCCTGACATACAAGGCCATGTCCAACCCGGAATTAATGGACATGCTCCACCTCAAAAAATCCAAATCCACCAGAGCCACAAGAGCAAGAGACTTAAACCTCAACACGGATATAAATAGGACGTGCTGGAGGGACAGATTCATCCCCCAGAGACTCCCTATGCTGTGGAACAGAATCCCGGTCCATGTGAGACAGAGCACCTCGCTGGCTCTGTTCAAGAGGAATCTTGACCAGTGGATGGGAGATCGTAGGTTTACCCCGGGGATCATCTCTGTATCACTGCTGGACAGAGGCACGGCAAACTAATGGGTATAGTATTCTTCAACCTAAGGGGTGGTGAAAGCCACACAACTCTGGCTAGGCTTATAAATGCCCTAGGGCAGATAGCCTAGTATGAACCTATGAACCTATGAACCTATATGTTTTGAGGTGCTTTGGAAGGATAGGGAGTGTTCCATGGTCTGGCCTTTTCGTTGTGCTTTGGAGATGTTTGAACAAGACCCCACAAGGTGTTTTCCCTCAGACAGCAGAGCACCCAGACTATTGCAACATTGGCTTATTCAGTTATATGAAGTGGAATTGAGGTGTGGCGTAGGGGAGGGCTCTTCTTATTTCAGCTGACACCACCCAGAAGTAGCTAAGGCAGTCAGTTGAAGGGTGAGAACTATTTGGGTAGCTAATGGGATCCTTAACTGCATGAATCACTAGGTTGATTGAGTGTGAAAACCCTAGAAGTTCTACAAGAAGAATTCAATCTATCAGAACAAAAATGGTTCACATGTAGGCAATTTGTAAGCATATTTGGCTCTCTCACATACACTTGCCAAGGACAACTGGAAGGCTTTTCCAATAGGGCAAATGGAAGTGTGTTAAAGTGGGAAGAATAGGGTTAATATATAAAGATAAATACTTGTGGGAAGTCAGAGTGACAGCATGTAAACATTTGCTATTGATGACATAGAACTTGCAGGAAGGCATTAGGATGTCCCAAACGGAGTAGGACAGGTAAGGGTATTACTGGGAAGTATGAGAAAGGGGCTTAAATATTATTACTAGCAACTGAGCCTCCTATATGGATGGGACTCTATCTCATGTAGTAGAGAAAGATTGGAAGTCTCCAAGAACAGTGAAAGTTGGTGATGTGAATCCAAAAGTGCAGATAATATGCATATGTTTTGGGATTGCTCCAAGGATAGACGACATTGGGACTATCTCACTTACAAATTTATCATTATCTATGGAATATCCTGATGATAGGATGGGAATTCTGAGTCCCTGTTATAGTGCCTAAGTGTGGATCAAAGATTTCTTCATCTTCGGAAGTGTGTTAAGTCTTTGCCAGTGTGACTATATTGTTTTGTACTAAGCAATGGAAAGTAAGGCATCCTGCTTCTAAAGAACAGTTGAAGAACTTTTTATACCAGTACTTTTTTATTCCCTAAAGGGGGGTGTGGCTTCTCAGCCTTTCCCGTCAATGGCAGTGACTATTGGATAGCTATACGGTTGGCTCACAAGGAGGCTGCTATTTCAGTAACAGCATCAATTAAAGTATGTGCCCCATTGACTTTTCTAGGTGCTTGATACATTATCTGCTGGGCTACATGTGTTACTAGTCTGTTATACATTGTTATGGTTACCTGATTCTGATTTTATTCTTTTGGTTATGGTTTTGATCTCTGTTTTATATATATATATATATATATATATATATATATATATATATATATACATATATATATATATATATAGATAGATAGATATTATCTGTAATGCAGATAAAATTCCGTTTAAAAAAATATGTTTTCTTGCATATTGAACACCAAGACCAGGTATCCAAAAACATTTGCTAGTGTATGCATTCTGTTTCAGTATTAAGAAACTATCGTGGAAACATTCTACTAATACTAATGACGTTTGGATATGGGACCACATGAGATCTCTGGCTGTCTTCTAAACAGGCTAAAACATGAATTACCATCACCACTAAGTGCCATTTTTAATCATAGCCTAACCACAGGGTTTGTTCCTGTGGAATGGAGAACAGCTACAATTATTCCCTTCCACAAAGGTGGCCCAGCAAAAGACCCAGGGAATTATAAACTCATAAGCCTGACAAGCCTCATCTGCAAGGTCATGGAACATATCATTATAGACGTCATAAATAAAGACATAGGTGACCTCCAAACCCTGGACCTTGCCTAGTTTGGTTTATTGAAGAGCAGAACCTGCCTGTTAAATCTGGTGGATTTCTTTGAAAGTGTGACAAAGGCATTTGATGAGGGCAAATCTGTGCACACAGCATACCTCAACTTGGTAAAGGCTTTCAACACAATCCCACATTCAGGCATTACTGATAAACATAGCAAACTGAATGTAAACCCCTTCATTGTAAGATGAGTTGCCAACTAGCTCACATACCTGACACACGCTATCAAAGTGGGTGACTCCACATCAACCAGCAGAACTGTTACCAGCAGGGTGCCACAGGGGTCAGTGCTGGGCCCCCTACTGTTTGCTATATACTTCTCAGAAGTTCAGGTCAAAACAAAAGAGTTGTGGCTGACCAAGTTTACAGGCAATTGCAAACTAGGTGCAATCACTGAATCACCAAATGATGTTAGTATACTCCAGGATGGTCTCACACAGACCAACGACTGGTGTATTAGTCATGGTCTCAAACTGAATGCAAAGAAATGCATTATCATTCCCTTCAGCACAAACAATGTCCCTTCACACTATCAAATCAATAACAATACATTAAGTACCCATGAAGTCATAAGGGACCTGGGTTCACAGCTTCATAGGTTCCTGGGTGTGTACTAGGCTAATGGCCCTGGAGCCTTTACAAGCCTAGCCCATAGGGTTACCCTGGCATGGTGCCACCTGACCTTAGTTCTCAGTGTCTCTGTTGAGTAGAGTCATTGGAGTGATCCTCAGGATGAATTTTCTATTTCCCATCCACTCATCAAGATTTCTCTTAAAGAGGGCCAGTGAGGTGCTCTGTTTGACATGTATGGGAAGTCTATTCCATAGCATGGGAAGTCTCTGGGTTATGAACCTGTCCCTCCAGCATGTTCTGTTGATTGTGGTAATGAGGGTGAGGTCTCTGGAGTATGTGGTATGGAGGGATTGGAATTTCTTTATATGTAGCATTTCTAACAGAGCTGGGTCAGACATGGCTTTGTAAGTCAAGCAGAGTTTGCCTCTAAATAGGCGATATGAGGCAGAGAATAGTTGGAGTTTTTGAGTCTGCAATATAGGACAAGTGTTTAAGGTCTAGAATCCTCTTTGTGAGGTAATTTTGTGGCCTTGGCCTCTCCAGTTGTTACAGGTGTCTAGTGAGGTACATGCCAAATGGGGCATTGTACTCGATGATGGGCCTAATGAGGGAAGACTAGAGGGAGACAATGACTTCTTTCTTCCTGCATACAAAACATTTAGTAATGAGATGTGCCACATAGAAGGACTTTATGACTACAGTGGCAGTGTGGTGGTCAAAAGAGAGGTTGCTGTCAACCTGTGTTCCCAGATCTCTTATAATGCCTTCTCTGTTTAGTGAACTACCATCGGTGTGGTAATTCATAGGAAATGGGTTTTTTCCAAAGGGGATGATGAGACATTTTTTGGCATTGAGCGTAAGGCCATGGTTCTGACACCAGTCGTTGGTCTCAGTGAGGCCTTTCTGTAGGATGTCAACATCACTTGGGGCATTAATAATGGCTCCCAACTTGCAATCGTCTGCGAAATTTGTCAGCCAGAGTCCCTTCATGTTGGCCTGGACTTCTGAGAAGTAGATACCAAACAGGAGAGGACCCAGGACCAGTTCCTGTGGGACTCCACTTGTGACTGGTCTGCAGTCTGATTTGGAGTCAGCTACTTTCACACTGTGGGTTCTATCTGTGAGCCAGTTTGCAACCCACCTAGTGATATAGGGGTTGATGCCTAGCTTAGTGAGTTTTTCTATGATTCCTGAGTGGAACAATGAGTGTTGTTTGGGATATTTCTGCAGTGACCCTATAGTTCATGTAGAACACAGCCAGGGATATTGTCAGGTCCCATAGAAGCTGTATTCTTGGCCATGGATAGTGCTGTTTTAACCTGTGCAGCAGTAATACTGGGTGCCTGGCAATCTACTGGTATTGTGATTGGTCCTTTGTGGGCAAGAGAGAGATAAAGTGACCCTAATGATGATGGACATCAGTTGGATATAACAGCCCTGTGTTTCTAATGCTTAGTCAAACACTCTGCTTGTGCTGTACCGATGAGGTCATAACAAGTCCGAAATATGCATATCCACAGCTAGTGGGGTTTGGCTTTATTGGCCTGAAATTGTCCATTAAAATGATGAAACATGTCATGGGTATTCAGAATTGCCAATTAGCTGAAACACCTGATGTTCATAAGGATCATTTGCATATATCCCATGTGCCTCTGACACAAGAGGTTTGGGAGGTCACTTATTGGAAGTTCCAGCTTTGCCGGAGTTTTCATTTTGTTTTATTGATTCTTGAGTGGGGAATGGAATCAAAGGCCTTGGCCAGATCAAGGTAGGCTGTATGAACCACCTTGCCTTCATCCACAGCTCTGGTGACTGACTCAAAGACATCGACCAAGTTGAGCAGGCATGATCTACACTTCACAAAACCAAACTGTGTTGTATCCAGAGTTTGGAGATTCCCTATATCCTTGTTTATTAATTCCATGATGATGCGTTTCATAGCTTTGCATATCAGACTCATCAGGCTAATGGGGCGATAGTTCCCAGGGTCTGTAATCGCTCCTCCTTTGTGGGGAGGGATGACTGTAGCAGTGTGCCATTTGGTAGGGACAAAGCCTGTGGTGAGGCTGTGATTGAACAGGGCAGACAGGTGAGGTGCCAATTCACTCTATAGTTCATGTAGAACACAGCCAGGGATATTGTCAGGTCCCATAGAAGCTGTATTCTTGGCCATGGATAGTGCTGTTTTAACCTGTGCAGCAGTAATACTGGGTGCCTGGCAATCTACTGGTATTGTGATTGGTCCTTTGTGGGGAAGAGAGAGGTAAAGTTGGCACTGAATCTGTCAGCCAGTATATTGGCTATATCTGTTGGTTCAGTATGGGAGGTACCATTTTACAGTAGCTCAGAACAAATCTGAGTATTGCCGTGGAGATTCTTTAGATAACTAAAGAAGGCCTTGTGGTTGTCTTTACTATCTACTGCAATTCTGTTTTCATAGTTACCTTTACAAGATTTGATGAGGGGAATTTCAGCTATTTGTTGAGGCTGATAAGGGAGTTTTTCCAGTCCTGAGCCTTCATCTTATTCTGCATCAGTTTCCTCCTTCTGTTGTTTACGGCAGAGGAGCACCAGATTGGCTTCCGTTTTTTGGAGGAGGGTGTCTTGGTTCTGTTGGGTATGGCGAGATCCATGCATTTGTGTACGTGTTCACACAGTGCATTGGTGTATGATTCGGCGGTCATGCAACTATTCTCCATTTGCATGGGTGCCGTGAAGTTAGCCACCTCTGTTTTTAGCAGCCCAAAGTTAGCTTTGGAGAAGTTTTTCATGGTGGTTACCTTTGCAGGGGGAGTGGGAGGAGTGTGGATTACCAAATTGATTAGTTTGTGGTTGGATCTAACCAGGGAGGAGTTGACTATTGGTGTAGAGCAATGGTTGCCCATGTTGGTAACAACCAGGTCAATAATGTTGCTACCTCTATGGGGGTAAGAATGAGCTGGTCCAGGGCAGTGGAATTAATGAATTCCAGGAAATGTTGGGGAAGTTTATTGGTACATGAGTAGTTTTCCCAGTTAATGGAGGGATAGTTGAAGTCGCCCAGTATGAGAGTGTTAGGTTGGACCCTAATATTCTCCGGGGTGCTTAGGAACATGAAGTGTGAGTCTTGGGAAATGGTTGGGGACCTACAGCAGGCTATGACCTGAATCTCTGTCTTACCCAATGTTATCTGCACCTGAAGTATCTCTGATGCATTATGTTGGGCTACCAGTCTGGGAGGTGTGCGCATACTTTATGAATATGAAACACCACTGCCTTTGGAGCTTCGGACCAAGTCCTAGGGCTAAAAGGTATGGAATGAGTTATAGCCTGGTAGTGCAGAAGTGCTTTCTACTGCCTTGAACCAGGTCTGTTACAGCACAAATGTTCTCCATTTTAAGGAGTGCTTCGAGTGAGTGCATTTTGAGATTTAGACTTCTAGCGTTGAGTAGCATGACCCTCAAATTGCGTTTGTAGCTGTTACAGTGGTAATTTCATCTTTGAAACACTGCCTAAAAAAGGAACTATAGGGGTGGCAAGAGCCTTGGCCAGTATCCAGAAGCCCAGGAGTGACAGATGCAGACCACCTCTGGCAAAGCATTGAGGTCTGTCAGTCATGTCATCCCAGGCAGACAGATACTGTATCCCCTTAGAATGACACCAGAAACTTAGCCAATTAATGAAATCAATCATTTTCTGATTGTACTGTGGCATCATTCTGGGTAAAGGCAGGATGTTGTTCAGGGCTAGGGTCATACCCCCCTGGGCTACATAATCCAAGAGCTCCTCTATGTCTCTTTTCATGTAGTCCAGGGAGGTACGTCTCAGGTCATTCACACCCATGTGTACAATGACATAGTCATATTTGAAACCTGTTGTTGAGGGACCTGAGTGGGTTCATTATATGGCAGATCCTGGCACCTGACAGGCAGCTGACTGTTACTTTCTCATTATTTAACCTAATGAGTGGGACAACAGTGTGCCTCACTATCGAGTCACCTATGACTAGTGTGCTGGGAATGCTGTATTGCCTTAGGGGCTTTGGTTGAGTGCCATACTGTTTAGGAGAGTTATGTGTCTCATGATTAGTGTTGTGTTGTGGTGGTCAAGTGTGTTTCTGCCTTGGAGGTCTCTGCTGTGTGGGTAGATTTTTATTGAGAGCCTCTGCGAAGGTGGGTGTGTGATTTGTGTTTTTATGTGAAGGCAGTGCTAGTGTGTGTTTTGCAGGGCTATGTGTTCCATGTGGTGTGGTGCAAGTGTTAACCTTCTCCTCTTGACCAGCTATTCTGGTCTTGGCTGGAGAGTGCGTGGCTTCCAATTTGGATATATAAGTGCATATGTCACAAGTCTGAGTGTTGGGAGGTAAGAGGAGAGGGTTGCTGATGTACATGAGGCAGTTGCAACATTGCCTCAGGATGCCCAAGTTCACCAGGTTAATCGGAGAAAGCACAGGGAACTGACCTTTAGACATGCCTGGAAGGGTGGGCAGTAATAATAAGTACTGGAGCTGTTTCCTAGTAGAACGTTTAGTGCTGGTAGCACTTTTGTGTGCTACAATAATTTTGTGTGCTACAATAATTGCTTGACCGAGACCTTAACTCCGACCAAAATGTGTCTACCGTTGTAAGGAAAACTTTCCACATAGCTCACTTGATTAGTAAAGGCATCATCTAGAGAGCAAAAGAAGTTATAACCCTCTTATACTCGGCACTTATCTGGCCCATAATTGAGTATAACTCCCCATTTGGTATGTGCCATACTAAGCATCTACAGCTATTAGAGAGATCTCAAATGTTTCTAAAAAAGAAGGCCTCCAGCATATGCCTTACATGGGCTGACTAAAATCCCTGTCACTATACTCTGTATTTTATAGACTTCTTAGGGGAGACTTATGCCTGGCCTACAGAGCAACTCAAGAACCAAACCTAATGAACTTACTGCATATCCATAAATCAAATGGGTCTAGGGCTACCTGTTCCAGGGACTTAAATATGGCCTGTGACTTAAAAGACATGCTGGAGGGACAGATTTATCTCTCAGTGACTGCCACATCTTTGGAACAGGCTACCAGTTCATGTGAAACAGAGCACCTCTATGACACTTTTCAAGAGGAACCTGGATGAGTGGATGGGGCACCATAACTTCTTATCGGGGATAGAGCCCGCAGCCCTCCTGGACATGGGCAGTCATCACTAAATGAAATCTTGGGTACTGCATACAAATATGAAACATTGTAGATATTTTACAATGAAAATAACTGACATTGGTGTTGTTTTCTGTTTGCACTTCTACTCATTCAAATTAAGTGATTTCTTAGTTATATGCCACACTTGAACAGATTCCCAGGGTCTTAATGCTTTATTTTTAACATTTTTCACTGTATTTCCACCTTAGCAATTATATATATATATATATATATATATATATATATATATATATATATATATATATATATATATATATACATATTTATATAAAACTATGTGGTTTTCAGCCTACTTAGGTGTCCACTTGTAGATTTATACACATATTCATTAATATTTTGATATGTTTTTTACATACAAACCTGATGAAGTATTTATTTGGTATGAAAGTGACCTGTATTAAAAGTCTTTCAGTATTAATATTTATTCTGATAGATGTCTAGTGGTAGATCTTTTTGTTAGTTAATTAGTTAGTCATTTTGATCGTGAGTTAGTTTCTTCATTTTGGATAAGTTTGGATTAGTAGGTTAGCCTTAATAAGCTGTTCTTATATTATATATTTTAATTTTTCTCTAGCTTTGTAGTTTCAGTCCCAGTTTACACTACTGTGCTAAGGGGAAGGGTACTTGGTTAGAGGAATAAGTTCAATGCTTTTATTGCTCTTAACAGAACCACCCTCTGTAACCACTCCCTCGCTCCAAATAACCTGATTATATATAAATAAGGAATGTTTTTGATGCTTTTCATTATACTCAACTAGAATCGCTTGTTTGTGTTTTTCAATTTGGATATTCCATTTTAACTCAACTGTGGACTACCTACTGTTTTCTATTGTATTATTTTGTAGTACGTATTTTACAGTTCAGTTTTTATTAGTCAACTAAGTACATAACATAATCCAAGGAGTGAACTTCACACCCTCCACACTGCAGTTTCTTCTTGGTTTGTTTTTGAGCCAGTATAGGTTGCATAATGGGTTTTCTGAGACTTCGAGGGATACCACAGATTTTTCTTTTTAAGGTTTAACAGATAAAATATAGCATGAATATGGTTTGCTTTCTAAATACCTCTGACAGAGGGAAGGGTGGTCTTATCAGATGAGGATGATGGGATATTTGTATTTGATATTGGAGTATGTTTTATAGTGACCAAAACGTAATTTATGTGAAACATTGTGAGGCTATGTATTTGGTTGGTATTATGTAGATATTCCACTAAAGGTTGACAAGTCGAAGAGACCCTGTGCTGGGATTTTAGAAAAAGAAATTGTGAGAGTATAGTATGAAGCACGATTTAGTCACACCCTTAACAGCACTGTTTAACCTCAGCCCCCATACAGGTTTTGTACCAAGTGAATAGGGAACAGCTATAGTCATTCCCCTGTGTAAGGAAGGAGCTTCCTCAGACCCAGGCAATTACATACCCATAAGTCTAACAAGCCTTATCATGGAACTAATCAATCAGGATGTAGGGGACCTGCAAACACTGGACTCATCTCAATTTGAATTTGTCAAGGGCAAGTCATCCTTACTCAACCTGATGGATATTTTTGAAAAGGTTCCCAAAGCAATGGATAAAGGCAAAATGGTACACAGCTCATACCTCGACCTGGTCAAAACTTATGACACAATTCCACACTCAGGCATAGTAGGAAACTAAATAAACTTGGAATGAGCCCCAATGTCTCCTGTTAGATTATCAACTGGTTCACAGATAGGAAGCAAATCAAAAAGTTATCTTCACAAGGAGACAAATTACCAGTGGAATCCCTGGGGTTCTGTGCTAGGACCTTTCTTGTTTGGCATCTACTTTTCTGAAGTAAAAGCCAATACCAAAGGGGTCTGGCAGACTAAGTTTGTAGACAACTGCAAGCTAGGAGCAGTCATTGAATCCTCAAATGAGTTAAACATTATTCTGGAAGAATTTTTTCAAATAAATAACTAAGGCCAAAATCATGGACTGAAACTAAATTCCAAGAATAAAAATGCATTATTGTATTCTTTGGGAAGTAATCTACCCCATGGAACTGCCACATTGACAGTACACCCCTAGGAGTTGATCTAGTTGTTTGGGATTTGACAACATATGTGGACAGTGACCTAACTTTATCAACATGGGCTCATTTTTCTAAAAAAGTCCTTTATCGCACAGCTGAGAAACAAAGGGATTGTGTCTAGATCTAGGGATGTCATTATTTCCCTTTACTCAGCACTCATTAGGCCAATCATTGAACATAATGTCCTCTATGGACTCAGCACTCATTAGGCCAGTCATTGAATATAATGTCCTCTATGGCATGAATCTGTCCAAACGCATGCAACAATTGGAATGCCCACATAGATAACTTGATAAAAGGATACAAGGCTAGAACAACATGTTTTAAATGGACTGACTCAAAGCCTGTCACTATACTTGGTATCCTATAGACTACTAAGAGGTGACCTGTGTCTGGCATAAAAGGCATCCTCTGACTCAATAATGATGGGTTTACTGCACATCAACAAGCCAAATGGCATTAGAAATAGTCTAGAGATCTAAAAACCTCTTCTGCAACATCAACAGAATGGTTTGTAGGGAGAAGTATATCTTGCAGAGGATACTGCTGCTCTGCAACAGACTCCCCATTTACATAAAACAAAGCTCATTGCTGTCCATATTCAAGCACAACTTGGATCTGTGGATGGCAAACAGAAAATGTACCCCAGGACTTCTCCCTGTACTACTAATGGTCAGATGCAGCTCCTAAGTGATTTATCCCATGCATGGATCCCCTCACATTTTCTATGGATAATCCCAGTTATTCTTATTATGGACAATATATAATTATCAACCATTTTATAGATAAGGTCAATCTATAACCAAAAAGAATAGAATATTTTAAGCACAAAAAAGAAAAACAGGTTTAAAATGGCCGACAAGGGCAGTTAGCCTTGTACTAACCTATGAGAGTGTGCTTAGGCTTTTCAAATCATCTGAGCTAGAGGCACTTTTTCTGAAAAAAAAATTATGAAGGTGGTGGTGTCTTATATATTGATAAAGGTGGGATTTTTACTCCTTAAGTAGGGTTAGACTGACTCTGCTCTTCCAAGTAGGAACATATATATACCGCTGAACTTGGGGCAGCTTTGGGTAAGGTAATTTTTCGTCCTGATTGTTTGCAGTTTCATTGATGATGGCTACCTTGACTGGTTTGTCTCTGCAAATTGTATGTGTTATGGGGCCTGTCTTTTCTCTTTTTGGAGTGGAAGGTGGGTGTACTGTAAAGTTTATTAACAAAAGTCACGATCAAAACGTTTTGTGTAATTAGAGACAATATGTTACTTTGAATATGGACTATAAGTTACTGGCAACATTCTTCAATTATATTTGGAACAGGCCTACTATAAGTGCTCAAGAACCAATTGCTTGAAGATCACTTTCTCTTACCAGGGACTCTGGTGTCTTGTAGTTTGCATGGCCAACTGCTCATGCTCAAACTTGACTATATGTTCAGGGAAGTGCTTAAGCCATGTGGAGTGAGTAGAGCTGCCTCAGGTCACATGCAGTAGCCAAATGTGGGCAAGATAATGCAACAGTGATGGGGAAATGGGAAGGGCAGGATCCCAGCTTATGGCTTCAGCCTGTGATCAGGAGCAAGATTTGGGTTTAGAGGGGGGTTAGAGTTGGAGAGTAGGAAAGGAGCTAAGGGTTAGGGAGAGTTTGGGGAATTTAGGTTTACAAAGTGGGAGTGTAGATTTAGGTTTATGGAGCAGAATGAGAGTTTAGGGTTAGGGAATGGTTGGGTGCTTTAGGTTTAGGGAGCGTGAAGGAAGTTTTAAGTTTAGGGAATAAAAGGGGAGTGTAAGGTTAAGGAGAAGGAATGGAGTTTTAGGGTTAAATAGTGATCAGGGGTTTTAGGGTTTGAAGATGGAGGTCTTTGGTTAATGTTAGGGACTGGATGGGTGTTTTATAGTTACAGTTAGGGTTCTGGTAGGGCAATGCAGTTTGGCAGGTCAGGTGATGAGATGGCTAGATCATTAACTAGGAGTTATAACAAGTGGCAGTAATCAAGTGTATTGTGAGCTACCACCACATTGAGCCCTTGTAGCAGACCTAGTTGGAACTGTTGTTAGTCAAGTTAACACAGTCTGAGGTTTATGGCTTGGACAAGCACCAAAATATTGTTCTTGTTTCAGATATTAGTACAAAACATATAGATGTAGTCTGTTTTACATTTAATGAGATGTGACATCTCTAAGGGTTTTGAAGTTGTCTCTCTGCAAACACTATGTAATATCAAGTATACAGATTTGGTAGGTGATTTTTACAGTTCACTGGCCTCATTCATTTAGATGCTTGGGAGTGTCTCTTTGTTAACACTATGCTAGGTCAGAGAATTTGTATGCAGAACGGTGTCAGAAAAGGATGCCGCATAATCCCTGCCTTATTTCATCTGTCAGTAAATGCTTTTGTTATGAAGACTAACAGCAATGCAGCTTTTATTATGTGGCTACTGCACAAAGGTTTAGAGTGCAATTAATTTCAGCTCTGCCATTGATATCCATGGGTCTATGTTCAGCCATTGAATGGAACTTCCATCAAAGGGCTAAACATCAACCCTAACCATTGAACTTTCATTGCATCGACGAGCAAAGTGACTAGTTGGCCACCACTCCCCCATCTGCAATTTTCCCTTCTGTAGTGCAGTCTCAGAGTTGGTATACATAGTTAGGGGGTGAGTTTGAAAGACTGCGTTGGGGCACACCGGAAAGTGGTGGCCATCTAGTTACTTTCTCCTTCAATGAAATGAACATTCACTAAATGAACATTCAATGGATAAGGTTTGATATTCAGTTGTTTGATGGAAGTTCCATTCAACAGCCGAACCTAGACCCGATAGCCACCTAGTGGTGAAGAACTCATTTATAACAAATATTATCACTTTCACTGCAGATTACCTGTCAGATCTAAGCCTTTCTCTAGATCTTTAAGTAGTTCAGGGACAAAGGATCACTTGCTGGGACTCACTTTGGTGACTCATCACCTAACTTCTTGGAAATTACTTTGACTCCACAGCAGCAGTTCCAGGACAGTGGTAATAGCTGTTACATACATTAAAGGCAAACGTTAAGTCTTGGAAATATTTTTGATTTTCTTTCCAGGAAAAGGTTTATTTAGGTAAGAATGTTTTATTGGAAGAGATTTGTTACTTTTCTAGAGGTTATACACACCTAAATAAGCAGAGACTGAGCTTGTGAACTTTTTATTCAAGCAGTACAGAGCAGTTGCCCCAGTCCCATTAATCGACTATCATGTATAATTCTAAGGGGAGAGGGGGTTGCGTGGTCCACCCAGTATTATATTTAGCATCACTCCAAGTGCACATGACAGCTCAGTGTATGATGGATTTCTGTTGTCTCTTAGAACATTTGCTTCATTTTAACTATGAAAATTTTCATTATAAAATGACGCAAGGTAAGTACAAATTATAACAAGAAAGTAAATTCTTTTCTTACTACAGTAGGAAGGTTTGGGTTTGAAGAGATGTTAAGAACGTTTAGGCCAGGAAAATGGTATGAAACAATTTTGGAAAGTATTTTATGGGTGGGATTCACTCTCTGATGGATTCACACATGGTCAGTTTTACCCAATTTTGCAGGCTGGGTATGACTTTCCCAGTTTTTTTGTAATAGTCTGTTCATAGGTTCATAGGTGCATAGGTGTGTACTAGACTAATGGCCCTGGAGCCTTTACAAGCCTAACCCATAGGTTTACCCTGGCATCGTGCCACCCAACCTTAGTTCCTAGTGCCTCTTTCGATTAGAGCTACTGGAGTTATCCCCAGAGTGAATTTTCTATTTCCCATCCACTCATCAAGATTTCTCTTAAAGATGGCCAGTAAGGTGCTCTGCTTGATATGTATGGGAAGTCTACTCCATAGCATGGGCAGTCGCTGGGTTATGAACCTGTCTCTCCAGCATGTTTTGTTGATTGTGGTAATGAGGTTGAGGTCTCTGAAGCGTGTGGTGCGGAGAGATTGGGATTTCTTTAGATGCAGCATTTCTAACAGAGCTGGGTCAGACATGGCTTTGTAAGTCAAGCAGAGATCATCTCTAAGTAGGCAATATGAGACAGAGAATCGTTGGAGTTTTTTGAGTCTGTCCATATAAGACAAGTGTTTAAGGCCTAGGATCCTCTTAAAATATCAGGCCCATGAGGAGAAACTATGTATACCCTTGTCTGTCACAGTAAGACGTCTCTGGATCATGACCTCCTCACATGTGTGAGAGTGAAAGGTTTCTGGAATCTTCTAATTTCAAAAGTTCCCTTATGTACATAGGAATCACATGTAGCATGATTTCTTACCTTCTGTTCCTTCACATGTTCAAATACATCACAATCCAGTTGGTCTTGTGAGGATTGAACAATATGGATTGGTTGCTGTGAATAAGTCTTGTAAAACATGTAGGATATGGATATGTCTGTCACCAGGATTTGGAGATGGATGAGTTATGACTTGAAATATATTTTGAGTAAAGAGTTTAATTCTGATCTTGCGACTTCCATTATTCCTGCTGTTTTCTGTGATTTTCATTACTTATTTTCTCTCCATATTTTGTTCACAGCTTTGTAATTCTTTTGCTTTTTCTGTGTCCGGATATGGTTTTAAATCAAAATCCTGTTTTTTATTTTTTGAGAGGGCAGAACTGTATGACTCTTTGTGAAGGAGATTGTAAGATTGGCAGAGGAATGCAATGGAGTAACTCTTCCAGTGAAGACATGGACCAACTTAAATTGGCAAAAGTCCTGATTCAGGTTTATTTCTGAAGTTGTAGATATATGTAGTTTCTGACACACAAGATGGTGACCCTTCAAGCTGAGATTACTCTCTAACCCTACCCAAACCTGCATACCTGATTTAGAGAACTAAAGAAAACTGTATACTCTTTGTCTGGCCATGCTCCAAAGACCTATGAATGTATCCCCAAATGCATAAGTGACACAATGTGCTTCCCTAAATTCAGAAAAAGAACTAAAAGCATAATTCTTTAAGCAACAAAACTTAAATGCTGTAATGCAGGTAACATCATTTGGAACAGCTGGGCTTCAACTATGCTTGCAGACCTCCATAACATTCACATTTCCTCACATATTCTCAGGGTCTGCTTTCATCTTGTACATAATGAGGAACTTTCATCACTGATGTATGACTTACTGAACTTTCTAAATTTATATATGTGAAACTGAAGTCAAAGTATTAAATGTTTGTTAATAATGTTTATTTTATATTCTATTGTATGTGTGGTTTACAAATATTGTAACCTTTTTTGTTTTGTAACTTGTCTTTACCCTGTTTGAATCTGAAAATGCTTCATGTGGGTCAACTCTCTATGCCAGTTAACAAACAAACAAAGAAACATGCAAATAAATGAACACAGTTCTGAAAGCCTATGATCACCATTAACAAACCATGCCAGGAAGAAACTGCTAATATCTGATGAGTATATGCCTGCAATGTGTGGAAGTGTATCTTCATGGATTGACAAGAAATATAGAAATATATTGGCATCTTACAAGTCAGTGGACGAAATGATAGAGACATATTTCTTTACAGTGGGTGTGGCTAGAAACCAAAGCTTCCAGTGGTGTATCAGATGGGTGTGGATGCATTTCTTGCATATGGACACATCTCCTCCTGTTAGGAATTTTAGTTAGTTTATTATCATCTGTTGGCTATATAAAACTGAGGAAAATCATACTGCCATTCATATAGGTCAACAATCTTTTTATGACATGTAATATCTGATAGTGAGGTGGATGTGGTCAAATTTTGATTCTTTTTCCAAAGGTAAAAGGCCTAGGACCCTGGAAAGAATTTTATTGTGTTACCTTTACTTTAAATATGAAACAGAAAAAAACATGCATTTTTCAAATGAATGTCTTTTTTTATCAAATGACTTACATTCTTTGATGAGAGACATTGTTTAGGCAAAGAATACTTTGGCCTATTGATTCAGGGTAGGAAGGGGATATTGTAGTAAAGATGGTGGATGCCTCGCTCGTACATATAGATAATGTAACTTATGTTAAAGGTAAGATAGGCATGCACTGAAGTATGCTAGACAGTCCAAAATATTAGCTTTGTTTATCAGGATATTTACAAGTTACACATTAAAAGCATAATTTTGAACAATATGCAGAAATAGTTTTTTGCTACCTAGTTTATACACACTGTTACAGGCATAGACATTTCTGACCAGAATTACCCAATGATATCATGGGCTGCAATGGGTGAAGGATAATCCAGTGAAATGAGCAGGGAATGTTTGCATGGTAACTGAGACAAAAAGCCAGGGTAGGGGGGTTGAAATAGCATCTAAAGTTGCAAGGGACAATGGATGGCTCTGTAGTTTGATAGAGCCCTGACCATGACCCAGATGATCTGGTACAAGTTATCTGTTCTGGCTCTGGAGAAGCTGACTGGAGGTGAGAGAAGAATGGAGGGGCTACGTCTGCTAAACTCTTTTAGTGGGTGAGGGGAGAGGTGCATGCACAGGAACACAACATCCATTTGCGCACCTCTAGGAAGCCAGCAGGGACATTTGCCTCAAAGTAGCAGTGGGTCATCTGCAGGTTCACCAACGAAATCCAAACGAAAGCAACAGGACACTGTTGTATATATGATAAAAACTTTTAATAAAACTAAGAACACAATGTAAGTGCTTTCGGGATTCACCCTTCATCAGACAAGGATACACAAAACAGACTTCACTTTTAAAAAAGCATGAACCAATAACATTTAGTGAAACACCCGCCTATTCAAAAGGGTGGGCTTCACTGGTATTACATCATTCAGTCCCGGATCTCTATGAGCCATTAGCTCAATGATCCATCTAGATTCAGCTAACTCAGTTAACTGTTTGATATCCCCCTTCTGTTATTCAATTTAATGTTAACTATGGCTCTGAACTTAAAACTATGTGTAGGGTGTTCATTGACGTGCCTAAACAAGGCATTACACAAATCACCATTTCTAATGCTGCTAAGGTGTTGTAGGATCCTCACTTTAAACATGTTGTTGGTCTTCCCAACATAAAAACAGGAGCACTGACCACATTCCGCCAAATATACAATGTCAGTTGTCCTACAAGTGGCCCTCCCTTTTGAATGAAAAACTCTCCCTGTTGCTGGATGTTTAAAGGTAACTTCCTTACTAATGCTACCACAAGCCTTGCACGACCCACACGGGAGGCTACCCGCCGCTGTTTTAAATGACCTATTGCTGGCATTGGACCTTTCAATGCACAACAGGTCCTTGAGGTTTTTATTCCTCCTATATCGGAAACTCGGACAATTGTCCACTATTCCCCTAAGACCAGCGTCACTGGTCAAAATGTTCCAGTTGTTCTGTACAATCCTACAAACATCACTGATGTTACTGCCATAGGTAAACATCAACTTTAAACCTCCTTGTGTGAAACTATGGCCACTATCTATAGGTACTTCTCCCTCAGTCCTTCTTATCCAGGGTTTATACCTATTCCGTCTATATCTTTTACTGCTGTTAATAACCTTATGGACCATAGCCCCATCATAACCTCTTTGTTTGAAACAATCACCTAACTTATTCAGTTCCTTCTCAAATTGCGTATCTACTGCACTAACTCTGGAAACCCAACTAGCCTTCCCCCTAACTATATTGGGGAACACAAATCGGGGATGCATGCTATCGTATGATAGCAAGGTGTTTCTCCAACATTCTTTCCTGTACAAACTGGAGGTGAAACCTTCATGCGTCTGTTCCATGCAAACATGCAAAAAATCTATGATAGAATACGAAGTATGGGCTGTAAACTTCAGGAATGTGGTCGTGGAATGTAAATATGACAAAAAATGTTCAAACGAATCAATATCCCCATCCCACAAAATAAAGATGTCATCTACAAAACGTGTGTACATCCTGATGTAATCCTTCCATTCATCATTTCTTAGGATATAGGATGTCTCCCAGTTCGAAGGGACCAGGTTCGCGTATGTGTTCGCACAGGGGGTGCCCATGAACATTTTTTGTCATATTTACATTCCACGACCACATTCCTGAAGTTTACAGCCCGTACTTCATATTCTATCATAGATTTTTTGGATGTTTGCGTGGAACAGACGCATGAAGGTTTCACCTCCAGTTTGTACAGGAAAGAATGTTGGAGAAACACCTTGCTATCATATGATAGCATGCATCCCCGATTTGTGTTCCCCAATATAGTTAGGGGGCAGGCTAGTTGGGTTTCCAGAGTCAGTGCAGTAGATACGAAATTTGAGAAGGAACTGAATAAGTTAGGTGATTGTTTCAAACAAAGAGGTTATGATGGGGCTATGGTCCATAAGGTTATTAACAGCAGTAAAAGATATAGACGGAATAGGTATAAACCCTGGATAAGAAGGACTGAGGGAGAAGTACCTATAGATAGTGGCCATAGTTTCACACAAGGAGGTTTAAAGTTGATGTTTACCTATGGCAGTAACATCAGTGATGTTTGTAGGATTGTACAGAACAACTGGAACATTTTGACCAGTGACGCTGGTCTTAGGGGAATAGTGGACAATTGTCCGAGTTTCCGATATAGGAGGAATAAAAACCTCAAGGACCTGTTGTGCATTGAAAGGTCCAATGCTAACAATAGGTCGTTTAAAACAGCAGCGGGTAGCCTCCCGTGTGGGTCGTGCAAGGCTTGAGGTAGCATTAGTAAGGAAGTTACCTTTAAACATCCAGCAACAGGGAGAGTTTTTCATTTAAAAGGGAGGGCCACTTGTAGGACAACTGACATTGTATATTTGGCGGAATGTGGTCAGTGCTCCTGTTTTTATGTTGGGAAGACCAACAACATGTTTAAAGTGAGGATCCTACAACACCTTAGCAGCATTAGAAATGGTGATTTGAGTAATGCCTTGTTTAGGCACGTCAATGAACACCCTACACATAGTTTTAAGTTCAGAGCCATAGTTAACATTAAATTGAATAACAGAGGGGGGATATCAAACAGTTAACTGAGTTAGCTGAATCTAGATGGACCATTGAGCTAATGGTTCATAGAGATCCGGGACTGAATGATGTAATACCAGTGAAGCCCACCCTTTTGAATAGGCGGGTTTTTCACTAAATGTTATTGGTTCATGCTTTTTTAAAAGTGAAGTCTGTTTTGTGTATCCTTGTCTGATGAAGGGTGAATCCCGAAAGCGCTTACATTGTGTTCTTAGTTTTATTAAAAGTTTTTATCGTATATACAGCAGTGTCCTGTTGCTTTCGTTTGGATTTCGTTGGTGTCATTTATGCTTGGCAGGACTTTGGCATAGCGCCGGAATTTTCTTTTTGTCATCTGCAGGTTAACATCAATTCCAGAAGCGAGTGAAGGTTCTGTGCTGATTGTATGGCCAAATCCAGAGAAATCACTAAGCACATGAGACAGGGACAGTAGAAGTTAAAGTAAAATCCCTGATTCACTTTGCAGATGAAAGGGCCACTATTAGCACACTTGATCCTCACCTCCTTCACTTAATGGTCAGAGAGAAAGAGAGAGAGAGACCAATGCAAAATCTGAAAAAAAAATAAAGTGATAAGGAGAGTGGGTGATATACAACCTCAGATTCAGGTAATAAAGTGTGACAGAGAAGGTATTACAGGAAAATAGTAGACCACAGAGGGATGTTGTGAAGCCACAGGCAGAGGGCCTTCCCACCTCTAGAAGGACCATTATTTACCTGGAGCATTAACCTAGGATGGCATTTCCTGCTTATAAAATGAACACATAGATTCATAGATTGTTACTAGGCTAATGACCGGGGGGGGGGGGGTCATGTTTTCCCAAAAGAATAATGATGTCCTGTATCTAAATAGGACATCGAGGGTCAGGCATTTATAAGCTATCTCTGTCCATGAGGGACATGGGTGCCAGGTTGGGAGGGTGGCCTAATGGTTAAGATGTTTGCCTTACAAACACAAGGTGCAGGGTTTGAGTCTCACAAGGGATAACTGGCTAGGCTTAAAATGGCTCGCAAGGGCAGTTAGCCTAGAACTAATTTATGAACCTGTGAACCTAAGCCCACTGTAGATTTCCTATTTCTGATACACTGGTCTAAGTTGTGCTTAAACTGGGTAATAGACAAACTCAGCTTCACATGCCTGTTAAATAGGAGGGGCAGTCTTTGGGACACAATGTCTGTTTAAGTCAAAAGACAAACTGAGGTGCCTAAACTTTGTATTTCTGGTACTGTTTGACTCAAGAATATGCAGTAGAGTCATAAGTGTGGGATTTGTGAATGCCATATAAGCCAGATATAGATCACCCCTCAGCAACCTATAGGAGACTGAATAGCGGAAAAGGGCTATAAGGAGCTCTGTATGAGGCAGGTGTGTTACACCCTGTATTCTTTATATAAGGAACCTCTGAGGTTACTCTAGTTGCTGCATATACCTGGTCAGGTACATACCAAAAACATTGTAATCTACCATTGATCTGATAAGGGTGGAGTACATTAAGATAATGGCCTCTTTAAACCTAGATGCCATGCCCTTACTTATAAGCTGTGCAACATAAAAGGATTTCCTCACCACTGTGGCCACATGGTGGTCACAGGTAAGGCTGCTGTCTATGTGCATACCAAAATCCCTGACCACTGGGTCAACTCTTAGGGGCATATTATCAACATGGTAATTTGTAGGGAAAAAAGGTACAATTTTGCATTTCTTAGCACTGAGTTTAAGACCGCAACTTTGGCACCACATCATAGTATTTTGATTTTACTTTTATTTGTTGTTGCTTTCTAACGTACAGTAGTACTTCCCCTTGAATTTATTGACATCTTTTTGATATTATTGTTTTTTTATATAGTGAATAGATTCATAGGGAGATACAAGACATGATATGTTGGAAAACATTGAGGAGCCCAGATAACTCACCTTAGTGCACACCTTGGTTAAATGCCTTGACATCACAGTAGACAAATGGAGACTGAGGGCATCAAACTCCGCACCTGATAATCCATCTTATAATTAGCTCATAACCTCAATACATTATGGACAATGTCAGATTGCTGTTGTATTATTTCAAAACAGTTTTTGCATTTTGTGTGTGTGTCTGTGTTCGTTCATATGTATGTTTGTTTATGTGTATGTATCTGCATGTACGTGTGTGTGTGTGTGTGTGTGTGTGTGTGTGTGTGTGTGTGTGTGTGTGTGTGTGTGTGTTTCCAGGATTTGTCGAGTACATTTTGCCATAGCATTAGTCAGTGCTGAATCTCAGTGTCCTTTTTTCATATGTGTTTTTTTTCCTCCTCTTCCTGGTTAATTGCGGGTATGTTATATGTTTTCCCCTTGCATTCAGGGTAGTGTTTTATCCTTTTTAATTATTTTGATTACATTTTTGTATTTCTCTTGAATGTGTCTTTGTGTGTGTGTGTGTGTGTGTGTGTGTGTGTGTGTGTGTGTGTGTGTGTGTGTGTGTGTGTGTGTGTGTGTGTGTGTGTTCATGCATTCATGCATGCTTTCAAAAGCCTTCACTGGTATGTGTTAATATGGCAGAGGCATTTCACAGAGAAGGTCCACTTGTATTCAATCAGAATATCGCAGAGAACTGGAGAATATTTCAGCAAGAGTATGATATTTTTATACAAGCAGCTTATTCTGACAAAGATATATGGACCAGGGCATTCATTTTGATAAACCTTGCTGGGTCAGGCGCCTTTGAAAGAGATTGTTCATTTGTCTGTGCCCCAGCAGTATATGAAGGAGAAGGTGAAACCATCATATTGTTGTACAGGCTGAATCAAGGGAAGACCCCGAGTGTTTGAAACTCAAATTCAGAGAAATGTGCAACCCCCAGGCAAATGTTACTTTAGAGAGGCATTTGTTTTGCACAAGAGATCAAAGTCCAGGAGAAACTTTTGCAGCTTATATTACTGACCTGAGAAAAAAAGCTAAAACGTGTAGGTTTGGTGTTTTAAAAGATGAGTTAATAAAGGACAGGCTTGTGTGTTGTATTAATAGTGCTTCAGTGAGAAAGATATTGCTTCATGTCAGTGATTTAATACTAAGCAAAGCTAGTGAGATTTGTCAAATCCATGAAATTACAGAAAGGCACACAAGTATGCTTGCAAGTGATAAGAGCACGGTTTCAGCAAGCTCCAGAGCACATGTAGACAGCATGCACACATGGCTTACAGAAACAGGTCTAAGCACATGGCAGCTTTAACCGCTGTGTGTATGGCAGGTAAAACCCGTAGTCTTCCAGTAAATTCTAAGACTAGTTCAGTGAAAAGGACATGCTTAGTGCAGTACAAGTCAGCAAAACCTAAATCAAGCTTTATTGTTAACTGTTGCAGTTGTGGTGCCAATCATGAGTCTAAAAGAGAAAAGTGCTTAGCATTTGGTCAGCAATGCCACAAATGTGAAAAATGGAACCATTTTCAAATGTTTTGCTAATCAAGTAAACCTCACACAGTTGTAAAGAAGTTATAAAGAAGGGTCACTTAAAAAAGCAAGTTGATCATACAGAGAGCTGCAACCCTACTTTCTACGTAGATGGTGTATCATTAATTGGTGAAAAGATTAATGCAGTAGATCTATTGGCAAAGAATGAAGTGTTTTGTATTGTCCAGCTCAATGGTAAATCCAGTGAGCTCAAATTAGACACTGGTTCAGAGTGTAATGTTATGTCAGCAGACACGTGCTAAGATGAGAGCTGGTGAGCTACTTAATGTGGCCAGCTGTGTGAAACGTTTTGCTTATGGAATTGAAGAAATTCAAACCGAAGGCTCAGTAATGCTTTTATGTTATTTAGCTAGAACTGTTACAACTTGCTATTCTATGCAGTCCAAAGACCTGTGCAGTTATTACTGAGTCTCAGAGACAGTTTGAGAATAAATCTGCTTTCCTTTACCAAAGAAGTCCATCATATAAGCACATGTCCCAGTTCTAGTTTCACTGATGCTATTTTCTCAGAGTATGCTGATGTTTTCGATGACAAGTTAGGCAAAATTCCTTTTATGTATTCTATGAAGTTAGACCCAGAGGTCAGTCCAATGGTCAGATCATCAAGAAAAGCTATGCAGAATAAAGTCAAAGTTCAGTTGGATAAAATGGTGCAGCAAGGTGTAATTTGTGCATTTACAGATTCTACTGAATGGGTGTCATCCATGGTAACAGCTCACACAAAAGGCTCACATTACATCGGAATATGCATTGACCCAAGAGATTTCATCAAAGTATTAAAAAGACCGCATCATCCTATGCATACAGTCAAGGAAGTCACAGCCCTAATACCGAATGCCACTGTTTTTTCTGTCTTGGATGCAAAATGTTCATTTTGGCAAATGATGCTTGATGTCATATCTTCACTACTGACTACATTCAGTACCCAATTTGGAAGATATAAATTCCTCAGGATGCCATTTGGAATAAATTCTACAAGTGAAGTATTTCAACTTGCATTGGAGCAAATTTTCTCAGGTTATCCATGTGCCATAATGGTAGATGATTTATTGGTTGGAGGCAATGGTGAAGCAGAACATGACAGAAACCTTAGGAGAGATCTAGACAGAGCATGTGAAGTGAACTTGAAGCTCAATCCTCTGAAGTGCAAATTCAGACTAACAGAAGTTACATATGTAGGTCATTTATTTACTTGCACTGGCTTGTGAGGAGACAATTCCAAGCAAGCATCCATTCTTGAGATATCACCACTGGATAATGTTAAAGCTCTACGTTTTCTTGGTATGGTCAACTATTTAAACAAGCTTATACCAGACTTTAGTGAGTTGACAGCACCTTTGAGAGAGCTGGCATGTATAAATGTTACATTTTTTTTTGGTTGGAACAGCACCAGAGAGCATTTGAAGACCTTAAGCAGAAAATTGCTACCCCACTTACATTTAGATACTATGATGTCAATAAACTAGTAACTCTTTCCTGTGATGCTTCAAAATTTGGTCTTGGCGCAGATATTCTTCAAGAGGGCAGACCAATAACCTATGCATCTAGAACTCTTATCCAAACTGAAATGCAGTATGCTCAAATTAAGAAATAACTTTTGGCAATAGTATTTGCATGTTCAAAGTTTCATGATTATATATATGGTCACGTTATTCAAATTGAAAATGATCAACCTCTAGTCACTATTTTAAAGAAGCCTATGCACTTAGCTCCAGTGAGATTACAAAGAATGATGCTCAAATTGCAAAAGTGCAACTTCAAAATGGTCTATACAAAAGGCACATTTCTTTATCTAATACCTTATCCAGATTGCCCAGAAATACAACGGAACAGCTTCACGCAGAGAATTTTGACTTTGATGTCATGGAAGTGTGTAATTTTTCTACCACTATACTTGATGAGCTGAGAGATCATACAAAGACTGATCTAGTTTTGCAAAAGCTCACCCACTTCATTAATGTTGGATAGCCATCGAAGCATTCTAGTGTACTGCCTGAAGTGCAAACTTATTTTCCTTACAGAGATGAGATGTTGAGGGAAGATGGCATTATTTTCAAAGGTCTTAAAATTGTTGTTCGTGCTTCTTTACAATCTGAATATATACAGATTTTGCATCTTGGTCACCCAGGTGCCTAATTTACCAAAAGAAGGGAGAGGAGAGTAATATTTTGGCCTTCTCTAGCAAAAGACATTGATAAAGTAGTTTCTTCTTGTTCAGTATGCAGTATTTATGCAATAGTACTAAACTGCATTTGCAAAAATAACTACTTCAGCTAAGTCAAGTTCCTGAACTACCTTGGTCAACAGTAGCCACTGATATATTCAAGTGGAACAATCAGCATTAATTAGTGTTGGTAGACTCTTATTCAAACTGGTTTGAGATTGCTTTACTACCTAACCTAATGTCCACTGCTATCACCAAGTTGAAACGTCATGTCTCAGTCCATGGAAGTCCACATAAGCTCATCTCTGACAATGGTACCCAATGTACCTGTCAGTTGTTTCAGAAATTTGCAAAAGATTGGGACTTTGTTCATGTTACTAGTAATCCAGTATACCTCAGTCAAATGGACCAGCTGAACATGCAGTACAGAGTACAAAGGAATTACTAGAGAAGTCAAAGCATGATAATATTGATGTCTTTTTGAATTTACTCAGTTTCAGAAACATACCCTGTAATAATATACTTGGCTCGCCTGCTCAGAGCTTCTATCTAGGCAAAGCAGAATAACCTTGTCTATCATTTCTAGTTTGTTGATGCCTAAAGCTAAAAACAACAGAGCAATCAAAGCCCAACTATTCAGAAAATGTTCTTTCCAAAAGTCCAGCTATGATAAATCAAGCAGATTTCTTCATCCATTGAAAGGAGACAGTGCAGATACAAACGGTGAAAGGTTTTGACTGGATTGGTCAAGTAACAAGTATATGTGCCGAGCCAAGATTCTACTTCATGCAAACTGAGGGAGTGGAGTACAGGAGAAATCATTGACATCTTCTTCCTGTATCAGAATCAATAATGCAGCATTGTTCCTGTGATACAGACTCTAGATCTCAAAGCAATCCAGACAATGTTCTGCAGAACGTGCCTTAACTTCTACTTTCAGTCCTGATGATGTTCCTGATGTTCCTGATGTCCCCAAAGTTGAACATTCAGCAGAGACAGACCCAGTTGCTAGACCTAGTTCAAATTTCTGTGTCACATGATTTGGTCATATTTCCAGAAATAGTGTGAAATACACAGCAACCTGGACATAATTGTCTATATGCATTTAGTTCTGTATAATTGCATGTCAAAGAATTATTTTGTGTCACTTGCATGTCAATTAATGTTGTCAATAATGCATGACTCATTTCCTCAAAAAGGGAGAATGTAAAATAGTGTGTGTTTTGTACCGTTAAGAAGCATTTCCAAGGACAGCACATGCATATAAATAGCAAGCACATGCATATAAATAGCAAGCACATGCTAGCTCCAGTGCCATTTTGAGAGTGCAACCAGAGTGAGAAGATGTATGAGCGTGATAGTTTGTTTATAAGTTTATCTAAGTTAAAGTCACTAAGCCTCAATCCTGATGTGTTTGTACATAATAAAGCTGCTTGAACAGAATCCACAAATGTTTGTCTGTTTTATCCTCACCAGACGAGTTGCAGAAGGTAACAGAAAAAAGCTTTTCATCCAAGAAAATAGAAAGGATGAGACAGGCACAGAATATTGAAGGAGACATCACAGTAGAAATGGTGAGAGATCACCCAAAGAAGATGGATGAGTTTAATGATTATAGACTCAAGCAAAGAATGAGATTCACTTAACCACCTACTGGGGTTATTAAATCCAAGAAAAAAAAGCTATGAAGCCTGGAGGGTCCATGACCAGTCACAGTCCATGAATACACTGAGCCAGAGATGACCATCCACAACATGGGGATGACTGAACAAAACAAGGTAATACTAACACTTTCCTCATTGTAGCCAGCTGCCCACACTGTTTCTTACTTGATCTTCTTCTTATTATTATTTCAGCTGCTCCTGTTAGGGGTCGCCACAGCAGATCAACTGTTTCCATTTCTTCCTGTCCTCTGCATCTTGCTCTGTCACACCAACCACTTGCATGTCATCTCTCACCACATACACAAACCTTATCTTAGGCCTCCCTCTTTTCCTGTTACCTGGCAGTTTCATCCTTAGCATCTTTTTCCCAATATACTCAGCCTCCCTCCTCAGCACATGTCCAAACCAACACAATCTCGCATCTCTGACTTTGTCTCCAAACCTTCCAACCTGGGCTGACCTTCTAATATACTTATTCCTAATCCTGTCCACCCTTGTCACACCCAGTGCAAATCTTAACATCTTCAATTCTGCCATGTCAAGCTCTGACTCCTGCCTTTTTGTCAATGCCACTGTCTCCAACCCATATAACATAGCTGGTCTCACTACCCTTTTGGAGACCTTCCCTTTCACTCTTACTGGTACTCGTCTGTCACAAATTACTCCTGACACTCTTCTCCACCCATTCCATCCTGCCTGTACTCTCGTCTTCACCTCTCTTCCACACTCACCATTGCTCTGAACTGTTGATCCCAAGTACTTAAACTCATTCACATTCGCCACCTCTACTCCCTGCATCCTCACCATTCCTCTATCCTTCCTCTCATTCACACACATATATTCTGTCTTAGTCCTGCTGACCTTCATTCCTCTTCTCTCTAGAGCATATCTCCACCTCTCCAGGGTCTCCTCCACCTGTTCCCTACCCTCACTACAGATCACAGTGTCATCTGCAAACATCATAGTCCACGATACCACAAATAAACACTGGGAGCTCACCAATGAGAGGAACGAGTCGTGAAATGTTTATTCAAACACGAACACATACAATACCAAATGCAACAACTGATAGCGAATGCAGTAACTATCACTATCAGTTGTTGCATTTGGTATTGTATGTGTTCGTGTTTGAATAAACATTTCACGACTCGTTCCTCTCATTGGTGAGCTCCCAGTGTTTATTTGTGGTTTTGTTCTCATTCACTGGCATCTACATGTTTTTTATCATAGTCCACAATACCAAGCTGAAGATTATAGACTTCAGACTACTACTAAATGGCTCTGATTTGGATGTCACTGACAGGTTTACATTAATCAAGAGCAGCATGTTGGTTAATATACTCCTGTATCCGCCAGCTTCACTAATACTAGCAGGTCTCTGTAACAAGTTTACAAATAGTTTTACAGAATGGGGAAAATGTCTATGTGGATACTGCTTGGATATGAGTTTAAATAATTGAACCATACTGTGCTTTTCAATGTTACGTTACAGTACAGTACAAAGCCCATCAATGGAGAAGAGGGAAGCTCCCAAAAACAGTGCACTATGTTTTTGAGCAAATTACTGACTTTGCTGCTTTAATTTCTTAGCGTTATAGATTCCACCAGGGTCTTTTAATCCTAGCTGTGCAACCCAACCCAGTTTGTCCTCAAGTACATTGCATGCCTATATGGTGGGGGTATGTCAGTAAGGAGGTAGGTAAGGGTTATGTGTGTGTGTGTGTGTGTGTGTGTGTGTGTGTGTGTGTGTGTGTGTGTGTGTGTGTGTTAACTTACTGTTGGCCTCTGTCCATCAAAGACATTGGGGTTAGACTGGGGGTGAATTTACAATTTCCCATCCAAAGATCAAGGTTTCTCTTGAAAACAGTCATTGCTGAACTCTGCTTCATATGGATGGGGAGTCTGTTCCATGGTTCAGGGATCCTTTGAGACACATATCAGTCTCTCCAGCATGTTCTATTTATGTTGGAGGCAAAGTTCGGATCCTTGGATCTAATGTTCCTAATGCTGTTTATTTTGTGGATGTACAAGAGGTCCAGCAGTGCTGGGTATGGGGATGCCTTACACTCAGTAACCTGTTGGAGACTAAGTAAAGAAATAGGACTTAAGACAATCTGTGTAGGACATATCATGGATTCACTGTGTGAGAAATCTTTGAGGATATTTCAGCTGTTGAAGGTGTCTGGTTAGGTATATGCCAAAGGGGGCATTATATTCAATGATAGGTCTAATAAAGGCTGAACAGTGTGATACTATAATTTCCTTGGACCTGGATGTCATAGCCTTGCTTATGAGATGGGTGACATAGAATGATTTTCTTACTATTTTAGCTACATCTTGGTAGAAGGCCAAATTACCATCAATATATGTTTCCAAGTGTCTAAGTACCAGTTCAACTCTTAAGGGTGTTTCTTCAATAGAGTAATTACCTTGGGTGGACAACTTTCAAAAGGGCACTATAATGCAGCTCTTTGCATCGAGTTTTAATCTGTGGCTTTCGCACCAGTCATTTGTGTGTGTTTTACCCTCTTGTAGGATGTTGATGTTGTTAGGGGTAACTATGATAGCTACAAATTTACAGTCATCTGCAAAGTTGGTGAGCCAGAGGTGTTCAACATTAGCCTTGACTTCTGAGAAGTAGATGCCAAACAGGAATGGGCCCAACACAGAGCCCTGGGTTATTCATTGGTGACTGATCTCCTAGTGGAGGGGTTCCCACCAATCCTGACTTTCTTGTTCCTATCTGTGAGGTAGCCAGCAATCCAGCAAGTTATGTAGTTATACCTAGTTCTGAGAGGTTGTCAACAATACCTGTGTGCGGTATTGTATTGAAACTCTTGGTCAAGTTGAGGTAGACTGGGCCCACCATTTTTTCACTTATCCCTAGCCTTGATGATTCTCTTGAAAAAGTCTATCAGGTTGAGTAGACAAGACTAACCCTTGACAAAGCCAAACTGGCATGGGTCCAGTATCTGTAGGTTTGCAAATGTCCGTTTTGATCATTTCCATGATAATTTGTTCCATGGCTTTGAATATTAGGCTTGTCAGACCGATGGGTCTGTAGTTCCTGGGGCTTGTTGATGGTTCACCCTTGTGGAGAGGGATGGCCATTGCAGCTCATTCACTTGGTACATAACCATTTTTGAGGCTATAGTTGAACCCCTAATGGCCTTGCTAGGTTATGTTTGAGGCTATTTAGGAGGCAACCAGGAATATTTTGGGGCTCTCTGAAGCAATGTTTAGGTTTCTATATGCCCAGAACTGACTCCTTCTGTAATTCCTATGGAGTTACATGTATCTGTAGCATATCTAAATAGGACAGTAAATTCTTTTTTATTGGACTTCTTGCTCCTGCTACTATTGGAAATATCTGGGTATTCTTCTTCCACATTGATCTTATTTCTGCTTGCAAATCCTGCTGTTTTATGACTTTGTGTATCTCTATATGTAAGACACTATAACCACGGGGTGTAGCAATTTCAATGTTGAATGACATTTTTTTAAATATCTTTATTGAATTAATACTTGTGACATAGGCAAACCTATATTTATATAAAAGCAGTCAAACCATATTAACAAATGCACATTTACAAACATTATGTATCACATATATTGTTATATATCATATAATCAAAACAACATTAGATTCATTATTCAGTTCCTGGCTTCTAGTAAACCTCATTCTTCATCTAAAACATTTTTCTGCATGTATTGTTCCCACAATGTCCATTTTTTCTTTCAGTTTCCTACTATCTGCTCTTTCATCTCTGTTTCAATATTCACTACTTCAAGCAGAGTTGGTTTAGATTTTGATTTCCGTTTTCTATTAATTGCTACTTTGCAGCCACCAGACCTAAACTTAACAAGGCCTTTCTATGTCTAGATTCTGTATTCCAGCTCAAAACATAACTTCCTATTATACTTATTTGCCCTCCCAATATTCTTGACAGAGTATTCTGTAAGTCATTTTTAAAGTCTGCCAACTCTTCATACTCCTAAAACATACGTTCCTAGCTACCTCTTTCCTCCCTATCACACCTCCACCTTTTGCCATCTACCTGAAGAAAAACTCTCTAGAGTCTGCATGGGGTATAAACTTACCTATCCAAATACTTTCAAGTAAAAATCCTAAATCTTCTAGATTTTGTTGCATATTTAAGAGCCATACATAGGTCCTCATTGTTTCTTTGTGAATTGCATATCTAATCTCTACCCAATCTTTTCTGACCCATTCTGATTGATTCCTATAGTTATAGTGAAATATTTTATATGTCCTACTAATTATCCCTTTTTTAACAGAAGCTTCTGTTCTAGATTCAACTAAAAATTCAACAAGTGTAGGTCTTTTATTTATTATTCCCCTGTCTATTTGTCTTTGTCTATACTCTGATACCAA
The DNA here is from genome assembly GCF_019279795.1 of Protopterus annectens. Lineage (NCBI taxonomy): Eukaryota > Metazoa > Chordata > Ceratodontiformes > Protopteridae > Protopterus > Protopterus annectens. The sequence goes on along the minus strand of NC_056740.1, from coordinate 321,658,766 downwards.
TCCCTGATAAGAAAGGCAATTACTACCCTGTAATCCAAATGTATTCTTGGCCTTTTCCCATTCTGTTAAAGTTCCTTTTCTAATTATTTGTTTCCATTTGCTTTGTTCCTTTGCCATCTTCTTCCAGTAAATATCAGCCCCCTCTTGTCTATTCTCTGTACCTCTAATTGCTGTCATCCCTATAGATAGAATCTCCTTTCTCAATTCCCGTGTTGGCTTAGTCCTTAGTTACCAGTATACTTTCTGCTACTTTATGAATATAACATTATATATGACATTTGTTATTCTACTTAAGGATCTGCATCCAAAATCCCACTCTCTCCTTATTTCTTGAACCTCCCCACTTCATCATCATCCTCCCTTTCACCTTTGGATTACAGATTTCTGTGTTATACAGAAGAGCCTTAACTGTGTAGCTGTAAAATATCCCTTAAAATCAGGTAATTCTAATCCTCCTTGTTCTATTGGGAAGATCATCTTATCCCACTTGAATCTGTCTTCTTCCCCTCCCAAATAAAATCCTTTTACTCTTTACTAATTGCTATCCACAACTTATCCTCTGGATAATACAAATATTCCTGACCTGTGTGTAAAACTAAAGGGAGTAAAACAGTTTACTGCTTGTATCTTGCTATATACATCCACAGGCAGGAGCTTACAGTTGTTCAGTTTTTGTATTATCTTTTGTTTAGTCTCTTCTCACATATTCGTAGCTGCCATAACCAAATCCTTTTCAATCCATCCTCCTAAATACTTCATTTTATCATGTCCACATAATATGGGTATCGCTGGACCAATTCATGTGTCAGTATATAGTTTATAGCTATAGCCATTGTTAATTTTATATCCCAAGAAAACCCAGAATTGTCTCATAATATTCCACAACAATGCAATCTCTTTTTCTGGTTTCATCAGGTACAAAATAATATCATCTGCAAATAAAGCCAACATTTCTTGAACACTATGTCAATAATATCCCTGAATGTCTGAGTCCCTTATTTTTTTTTTTTGCCAATAATTCTAAATATAACACAAATAACAAAAGGGAAAGAGGACACTCCTGCCTAGTTCCTCTGTTCAGACACAATTTATCAAAGAGGAACCCTTCCACTTTATTTATCCATTTAACTATCTTCCACTTTATTTATCCTTTTAACTACCCTCATTATTGCATCAGGAAATACAAATGCTTCCATTGATCTACTCAGAAAATCCCTGCTTACTCTGTTGAATGTTTTGTCTGCATCAAGACCCACCAATAGTCACAGTTTTTTCTTAAATTCTGCTTCCCTCTGGATTATCATTGTTCTGTTAATGTTAAGGCTATTTTTGTCCTTTTTCTGGAGTACTATATCTGGTTTTGTTGCATCTATTTTTTGAACTATTGGTAATGGGTGATCCCATGTGATATTTACTTCTTCATTTTCTACAATGCTTTGTGGTTCATGTTTCCAATGCTTCTCAGCTACTTCAATATTGTAGTGTTTGCACAATCCCCAATGAAACAGTATTGCCACATAATTTTGCCTTTCAGTAATCAGGCCCTCTACCATGAGTGTATCACACTCAGTAGTAAGATGTGCAACTGTTTCTAGGTCATTTTTTATAGAACCTGCATCTGCCTGTTTCTCCCACATGTTCAACAGACTTTGTAAACGAATGTGTATGCCATCTACTGTCATGGAGTGCCATTATTAGCCTTTCATTTTTTGGTTTCAGTTCGCCTCTCCTTAATCATTCCTGAGTCAAATTCTGCTCGTCATGAGGTTGCTTAAGGAGATCTGTATACCTGCCACAATATTTATGCTTTTTCCACATTTTTACCTTTTCATTGATCCTTCTCCTGTTATTCATTCTTTTTATTTTTTATTTTTTTTTTTTTGGTACATTCAGTTACTACTTGATTTCTGTCTACTTTCTGTTCTACTAAACTAAGCAGAGCAGTCATCTTAGGCTTCTCCTCATGTTTTAAAACTTTCACTATGTTTGGATCTGGTGAGGGCAGTAGGTATGTATGCTGTCTAACAACTGCAGATCTATACATGTAATTAGTTTAGAGAAGAACCATACCTTCATCAGAAAGAGAAATATATAATCCCCAAGTTAATTTTCATTTCACCATCATAGATAAAATTCAGGATAACAACAATAACAAATCAGGCTGGCACCAATTACTTAATAACAAAGAGAAGAAATGGATTGTTAAATTAGGGGCATTATTCCCTCCAGGATTAAATGAATATTTTTAATATCTTTATAAAAGTGTAATGTCTTATATAACCTCCAGGTGGACCAACCACTATTTAAGTGGAATGTTTTTACAAGGATTTGATACACTGATGAAGGCTTAATAATTTTTCAGCCTAAACCGGACTGTTTGTTCTCCTTATGTTACTATAATAAATCCTATTGTCACTGTTTTGCTGGTTCTTGCTTTTTTTTTTTTTTGAAATGTGGAATGCCCATATTTCTCAACTGTCATGATTTCTGGAGAATGTCCAGATTTTTTTACCTGATATTTATGGTCTGTTCCTCATAAAATTTCTGGTTTTCTGGGTTTTTGTAATGAATCAGTGAGGACTGAATTCACTAAATAATGGCAGGGACTTTAGTTACACACTTCATATCCTTCAGAAAAAGCATAGTAACACACACATGCCATTTTATTCTAGCAACTTTTTAAGTTTATAAGAGCAATATTTAAACATTGACCCTATTTTTTGGCTTTGTGTCCCCATTATCGTTGGCTTTGTCTAGATCTTTTGTGTAAAAGGTTGAGAACTATGATATTGCCCGTGGTTGACATAGTGACTTTTTTCACAGAAAAGGCTGTAGATGGTTGGAACAACTTCCTGATGAGGTTTAAGGGAATGTTTGTGAGGAGTGAGAAATACAAGCTGCAGATTCTACAGGAGTTGTAGCTTATTAAGTAGTAACCGTCTGACCATTAAATAATATGGCTAAGGCTGTGAGGGGCTATCAAGCTTCATTCTCTTGTCCTGGATCTTATTTGTTACCCTTCTACTTGCAAACTGTGTGATCGTGGCCATCATTGAGAGAAGCCATTTCTGCTTTCTAGACATCATTTGTTACTTGATATGTCATTAGAAAACAAGAAGGAAAGAGATCAGACTCGTGGGCCACGTACCCAGTATGTGCTTAAGTCATTGCTTTTATGTTTAGTTTGTTGAATGTACTTACCTGCAGCCCCAGTGATTTCAGCTATCATTTTATTCTGCTTGATATGTCTATGTGCAGCCTTACACATTTGTAGTCCATTTTAAGCAAGGAAAAAAAAACAGATACACTCATATTTAAATACCATTTTTCTATTTCAAAAATTCTGACACACACTGTCCTTAAGACTGGAAGTGAATTGGCATTGTGTGTGGTGCACACATCCTCTTGCAGTCTACAAACTGAAGGGATGGACTATTCATTGTGGCACCAGGGAATGTATTCTGTTTTTATGAATGAAGCATTTGACTCTTTTACTTCCACATGGACTGTCAATGCATTGTCTAAAAGGTGGCTCAACCTACCAGTTCCGAAATCCCCTACTCTGCATTCAGATACCAGGTATTTTATGATATAACACTAGTTCCACTATGCCACTAGAACTTACAATCTATAGTATCATGGACTGATATGCTGTCAGCTACACCATAGTGATATCACACTTGATGGATGCATTCAGGTACTTTGGTAAGTGCTCTTGTTTGGCAGCTATGGTACAAATAAACTGTTTCTTGTGCCAGTTACTGGTTTGTGCCATGTACATACAATAATAGATAGTTGGATGACATACAAGCCCTTCAAAATATATCCCAGTGGAGGGAGGGGAATTCCTGTTATTTTGGATGTAGCAACCTTGAAGTTGTAATGTAAAATAGGGAGTTAAGGGATAAACAGTTAAAAGTATGTCATTGAATAGTTTTTATCGGTTTTCTCTTCCTTTGTGACTATCATTGTGAGGTGAGCACAGCTGCATTGACCTCCATTCAGTTTCCAACTTGGAGAGCTTTACTCAAGTCACCACTACATAGCAGCATACTCTACTAATTACATAACATCCTTATTCCCTCTGTATGCAGACAGGTGAGCTCCAGAGTATAAGATTAAAAGTATTCCAAAACAAAACTTTAGTTCAGTTCCATTTCTCTTAGCTTTACTAATCCTTAAAGAGCTTGCTAGCAACATTTGCTAATAGACAAACAGCTACTGATTGTTTTTTCAGTTCTTGCCCCTCGGGTGTAGCCCCGCTCCATTCACCCTCACTATGCTCAAGCACACTACGCTCCCACTCCCCCTTATCATTTTCTTTATACCTAACTATTGTTAACATCCACTTTGCACCCTACCTCCCCTTCCTGTTCTCCACACAAACCATAACTAACCCCTTCCCTCTCCCACACTACACTTGCAAACTATTACTTCTCCTTCCACTACCCACATTACACCTATCCCCACCACTCAAACATCACCTAAGCAACACACTCTCACACATCTACCTGAAAAATAAACCTACTACTAACTCCCCAGTCACCAATTTCAGTACTCTAGCACTCAGTACTCTTACCCATCATGCCTTTCTCTACAACTTGTTTTGTTGTACAACCTCCATTACTGCTCTTTCACACTCTCAACCTCACTTAATATCCAGTTATCTCCTATTCCCAAAGTTCCTACAACACCTCATACTAGGGATACATCATTTATTTATCATTTCTTTCCTATTTTCACTTCTAGTTTTTCTACTGAAACTCCTCTTCCTAAAATCAAAATTTCCTACACCGCATTCCCTAAAAATAAAACAAAATATTTTATCTTTAACTTATAAAAATATAACTGCCAATACTACCCTAAAGTTCTTCTACCTGCAGCAGATATTCATCCCAATCCAGGTCCCACTCAACACAACTCCACCTATAACTATAGCCCCACTAACCTAGACACCTCTGCCCACCCAAACAAACAAATCTTCATTTACTCAATAAACACTAGAAGTATATTAAACAAGGTTAGTGAGATTCACGCTTGGATCTCAAGCCACACCCCTGATGTCATCACCCTAACAGAAACTTGGCTAAAACCCCAACACCATGACAAAGACTTTCTCCCTCCTGGCTATAGAACACTGTGCCTTGACCACCAAAAGAAAAAGGGTGGTGGAGTTGCCATTGTTTACTGTAACCACCTTACTCTGACAATGCCTAATTAAACTATCCTGCCCTTTTCCCCTGCTGAAATACTGACAGTCATCCTTGTACGTAACCCATGCCACCATTACAATAGTAACAATCTACATTCCCCCAGGGGATAACTTACCCCTGCTGGAAAACATACTCTCATACTTCTGTCAACATATTCCTAATGAAACTATTATTCTTGGTGATGTGAAAATTAATTGGTTAGCTCTCTGTACCCCAAATTCTTCCTTACACATTAATTTGTACTGCTTTACTCAACTTATCACTTGCCACCCATACCAACAACTCCCAAACACACAGCACCCTTATCAAGTGGATTCTAAGTCTCTCATCCCTCTAAATATCACAATCCTGAAACCCTTCCCAATACACTAAGTGATCACTCCCCACTAAAAGTACTTAGACATATTCCTCACTTTACTAAACAGCATAGATTTATCACATGCCTCAAGCTTACTAACTTCCACCCTGACACCTTTAAATCTCTTCTCTCTAAAGTTAACTGGATTTTCCTTACTCAACTCCCCCTTGATGATGCTGTCCTGTCTTTCAACTCCACCTTTCTCAGTAGTCTTGACTCACTTGCACACTTCGCACAGTCCGTAGTAAATCTAATATATATCCATGAGTATCAAATTCTACCCACATCCTAATGAAAAATAGAGACAGAGCATGGAAAACATGGACCAAAACAAAGCTCCCTGCAGTCTTGCTAAAATACAAAGAACTTAGAAATCAGACCAAAAAGTATATTAATAAAGATAAAAGAGACTTCTACTAAAATCTACCCTTAGCCTTGAAATCTAATCACCCAAAATGTTGGAACTCATTAAACTGCATACTATATCCTGGTGGTCCCTGCTCCCCCAATCCTTGCCCTGATAAGACTCCCAAAGATACTGCCTCCACCTTCAACACATATTTCATTGACTCTGTATCCAAACTATTTAACCCCAGTGCCAACTCGTCTACCTTTAATAATATTTCAAACCATTGTCTATCAAATCCCGCTATACTCTCATCAAATTCTTTTTCCCTCAAACCTGTACCCACTAGCTACATCAAATCCCTACTCTCTAAACTCGAACCTTGGTCAGCTTCTACCGACAACATTCCTTCCCTTTTCCTTCAGTTAGCTACCGACTCTCTTGCTCTCCCTGTATCTATCTTAATCAACTGCTTTATTTCAGAGTCCAAAGTCCCTTCCATATGGAAACAATTTTTCACTTTACCAATACATAATGGAGGTAACTCCTCAGACCACTAATTTTAGACCAATTGCCATCCTCTCTCCTCTCTCTAAAGTTCTAGAAAAATGCATACATAAACAAGTTATGCACTACCTACTCTCTGAAAATCTGCTTACACTTACTCAACATGGCTTTAGACCAAAGTATAGTACTACTACTGCCCTGCTATCATTCCTTAATACTACATCCCTTGCCAGAGATAACAACAAACTTGTCTCCTGCCTATTCTTAGATCTCTCTAAAGCTTTTGACACTCTCAAACCCTCTCCTTCTGCACAAACTAACCAACCTTAACTTCTCCCCTGCTACTGTTGCATGGTTTTCCAGCTACCTCACTGACAGATTTTAAGCAGTGAAGTGGCAATCTGCACTCTCCCCTCCTCTCCCAGTTAAAATGGGTGTCCCCCAGGGTTCCATCCTTGGTCCACTACTTTGCAACATCTTCACTAATCTTCTTTATTTTTCCTGTCCTCAGTCATCACTGGTCCAACATGCTGATGACTCTTACTGCCGTCACTATTGCTGACTCTCCCTCCGAACTCATCTCTACAACACAGACTTCCTTTAACTCAGTAGAAAACTGGCTCTCTAATAAACCAGCGTATCCTTAACCCCCAAGAAACTAAACTTCTGCTTTTTCTTCCTAAAAACTACAACCACATTAAATCCACTTTCACAATCCTTTCCCTCAATAACACACACATCGCGGTGGAAACTAGCACTAACCTCCTTGGTGTCATCACTGATGACCAACTTAAATTCGCTCTACACATTAACAACTGTGTCAAGAAAACTCATCAGAAACTGGGGCTCCTCTACCGCAACAAAAAGTTTCTCACCAGTGAAGCTAAAGTAACTCTCTGTTATGCCTACCTCCTACCCAGTCTATTATATGGCTCTCAAATTCTTATTTGCCTCAACTCCACACTCTCTTGCCAAACTTGAATCTACCTAAAACAACAAAGCCAAATTTACAGCCCATCAAACTTACAAGTCACATCACTGTCTCTTGCTCAAACACCTTTTCTGGCTTGAACTACCTCACCAGCTTCTTCTCCCTCAACTCCAGATCATCCACTCTATCCTTTATCAGCCCTCTTACTGTCCTACTCTATCATTTGTCATCTCCCACTATTCACCTGCTAGATCCCTCTGAAGATCTAACCTAGATCTGCCACAAATCTATAAACATAAAACTAAGAAAAGATGTATTCTCTATAGCTGTAATCCTTCCAAGGCCTGGAATAAACACCCACTAGAGATCAGGTCACTCAAGCAACTTAGTCAATTCAAGCTAGGCACTAAAGAATACCTGTTAAACCAAAGGACTTGTCTCTGTACCCATCCCCCTTAAACAGTTTATCAAACCTAACTGCACACCTCTATCCGCTCCCAACTTATCTACCTTTCTCTAACTTCCTAGAATTTCTCTCACATTAACTTAAACTGGTTCTCAGACTATCTCTTCAACAGGCAACAGTCCACTAAATGGCAACACTCCTTCTCACCTTTTCTCAACACAGCCACAGGTGTATCTCAAGGACCTATACTAGGTCCCCTCCTTTTCAGTATATTCATTAACAGCTTCCACACCACCCTTATGCATAGCACAGTTATCCAATATGCAAATGATTCTACAATCATGTGTACTGCCAAATCTATATCTGAGTTACAACGTCTTAAAATGTTTTCACTTCAACTGAAACTTGGATGTCAAACAACCATCTCGCTCTAAATCCCAATAAAACCAAACTATTAATATTCCTGCCCAAAAAAACTATCACTCCTATACAAGAATAATTTTTCTGTCCATTCCCATAATAATACTCTTATTGAAATTGTTCCAAGTACCAAACTGCTAGGAGTTATTATTCATGAAAATCGAACATTCAACCTGCATATCCATAGCAACATCAGAAAAAAACACATCAAAAATTAGATCCCCTCTATAGGCACAAATACTACCTTAATATTACTGATAAAAAAGCCCTAGCATCATCCTTCCTGCTACTATCTCTACTATATGGTGTCCCAATCGTCATCAATATCCAGTCCTCCCTGAAAACCAAACTGGACTCATATTACAAGATCGCCAAATTTGTAACAAATTCAAAAAACTCAGCACACCACTGCTTATCTGTACAACAGCTAAACTGGCTCGAACTCTCACTCAGCCTCACTTATTCACAATTAACAACTGCACTCAAGCTCATATACAACCCTTCAACATGCCCCTCCCTCTCCTCTTTATTAACTACATACCTCCCTAACAGTCCACTAAGATCCAAAAACACATTGAAGCTTAAAGCTGAGAAACCTAACCTTGTAGGTGGTCAAATGCTGTACTCTTTTACTGTCTTAATACTATGGAATGCCCTCCCACCTTGTATCAGAACAATCAGTAATCCTGTTCTCTTTAAGAAGCCTCTCAGATCACACCTCTGTTATCTCTGACAGTGTACTTATGCCAAAATAATACTAGTAATAGTATTAATAATAACACCTGATCCACTACTATATCCCTCTACAATATCACTACTTAGGAGCTCTCTCTAACTTACTGAATTCAACTGCTTATACCTACAAAACTCCAGCAAATAACAATTAAAACTGCCACCCTACCTGACTGACTCCATCCTCAATGATCAAATATTACACAATGTTGATGTGTAATGCTTGTAACTAACTTGTACCATTGTGTTTAATATTTATTTCCATACATTGAGGCTGTATATTCACTGTATATTGTGCTTTTTCTTGTATGTACTATTAATGTAATGTGGAGCTTTTCTCCCTGGGCCTCTACTGAAAATGGGCTCACCTAGACCCAGTAGACTTTCCTGGTTAACAAATACAATAAATAAATAATAATAAATAAATAACTTCTCTATCCTAAGCACATTACATACATACTTATCTGCGTAATGTAAGATTTTACGTATGCTAACAAAACTATTGTTAGTCCTTCTGAATGATGTAGGATTCTAAATCTGATAGACATAATGATTAGTTTACTGTAGTAGATCCTTGTTTTTCATGTATATGTTGCTTTGAATATTTTCTGTAAACCAGTTGCTGATTGTTTACTTATTTTTGTAAATGGTAATCTATAGAACATGTGGAACTTTTCTCCCCAGTCCCCTGCTGAAAAAGGGCTACTTAGCTCAATTGGACATACCCGGTCAACAAATGTAAAATAAATAAATAAATAAAATAAATAAAGTAGCAATATGGGGATTATGAGGATTCTACACACCAAAATATATTCTAATTAATGTTTCTATCTAGCATGAAAGCTTTATTTTTGATGCAATGCAATAAGGATGGTAATCTTTCATTTTACTTGACCTACAATGAAATAAAATACTCACAAATTCTGAGGTGCTGTATCAGTCATATCACAAGTCTTATGAAAAAATATAATGGAAAGCAGCTGCACTTTTCTGGACATTAGTACCCTATTATTATTGTTATACCACAAGGATGAAGATGTTTTTTTTTTACTAGACTGTTGTATGACCAGTTCTAGAGTAGTACATTCATATCTGAAAATAGTGCTTAGAAGGTAAGGCTTGCTAGCCTTGGCTTGAAGAAGAATAATATACTTAAGGACAGTAGGAAGAAGGTGAATGACATGATTTAGATTTATGAATCTTTGAGAGGACAAGTCAGTGAGGAATATTTTTCTCATGGTACACAAATATATAAAGAATGGCAGGTATTCACTAAAGCAGTAATAGATGTACAACTTATTGTAGTACAGAATGGGAGTAGTGCATGTATTCTCTAGAATAAAAAGAGCAGAACCATAGCAGTAATGTGCAAGTCTTAGGCCTAATAGATGTACTGCTTTTCCATATATTTATTCCATTTACCCTTTTTAACTGTTATTTTTATACTGTGATTATCTTTCTCTCTAGTTTATTTAAATAATATCCATGATGTAGTTCATTTAAGTTCATAGTTTCATGCTGTCACATTCATTTTACATTAAGATCAAAACAACTTTTGATAACTTTGGAGTGGTTCATTACTTTGCATTTAAATTTAGCATGTGCATTTCTTTCTTGTGGACTTTTGCAGATGTTCTCTGGCTTGACTAATGGTATGTATCTGTACTGTACACATTGGGTGAAATCAATTTTTCCCATGTGCACAGAACTGAATACAAATATTTCTGATATTTGTCTTGCAATTGCCTCAGGCATGTATTGTCCTAGCAAGCTTCAATAATGTTAGTTATCTATTGTTTACTGTTACTTTGTTTTATTATGCATGTGAAAGTTGGCTGAAGGCATTTTAAAAAAGGGCCACCTATGATCAGGACACCAATCCGGGTAGGAAACAGGTAAATAAATCTAGCCTAGGGATAACTACATGTGCAAACAGTTATACAGATGAGATGAGCAGGTGTTGTGATATCAATGATAAAACTGATGAACCAAAAAGTCTACATTATGTAGGAATATGGTGTTCTTAAAATGTACATTCACAATTACATCATCTACATCATAAGTATGACTGAAATTGGAATGGGACTAGTGTGTCTAACTAGGCCCATGAACGCCACAAGAAAACAGCACTGACCATTACATTTGTGCAGCGGCACCCACAAATGGCAAATATTAGGCAGTGGAACAGTGTGACCAAGTGTATGAGGTTTTTGAGACCCAGTCCTGAGCTCTGATTATATTTATTCATGAAGATTGCATGTAGTCCCAGTGCTGTGCTATTGTGCTTTCCTCCCAGAAGCATGCTGGACAAATTAGATATAGGTGTTTGTGTGTGTGTGTGTGTGTGTGTGTGTGTGTGTGTGTGTGTGTGTGTGTGTGTGTGTGTATGTGTGCCTGTGCATATTTATGCATATGTGTCTGGTATGTGCATGTGTGTGTTTATCTAACACACACACACACACACACACACACACACACACACACACACACACACACACACACACACACACACACACACACACACAAAAATTGTATATTATATGTTAGGGATCTTCATTGTCAGGGTAAGTAGTAGAATTCAGGGAATGGTAATGAATTCTGAAAAGATGCAGTCAATGTATGGAGAGTGTTCAGTTTGGGCAGGTCTTAGATGCATTTCTACTGTTTTCACATGATGTTGTCCTATCAGCCTCAAATGACTATATCTTTAGCATTTATGAGAGTAGTTTTCCCCAGAGTGCAAATTAGATGGTCTGAAGCTCATCACCTCAAAATCAGATGTCACAGTTCTCTTCCAATAAAGAACAGGTCTCTCTCTGCAGGTGAAAAAGGGCAGCTACAATGATTGCAGGATTTTGAGTACCTTGTACTGTTCTTCTTCACAAGTAAAGGTAGAAAAGATGAGATGATTGACAGGTGACTGGCTGCATCAGAGGCAGTAGTCCTGATATGCCAGGTGTAACAGGTCATACTGATAATGTGACACATAAGTCACAGGAAGAAGATCCCAATTTACCATCATCATCATCAACCCCCTTTTCCTCATTTTCTACATGGGGTTGGGATGTCATGTCAACTGTTGCCACCTCTCTCTATTCAGTGCCACTCGCTTGTGTTCTTTGAGCTGACACTCATGCCTGACTCTCGCAGGTCTTCTCTTACAAAAATGCAACCACTTTTTTGCTGGATGCCCTTATTTCCTCTTGCCTTCTTCCTGTCTGTCCTAAATCTTCTTCACCAGATTGTCTTTTGGTGTTCTGCGCATGTACCCAAGTCACCATAATCTGTTTTGTCTGACCTTTTCTGCATTGGAACTACTTTGGCTTTTGCTCTGATGTCTTCTTCATCTGTCCATCAATGTACATCCTACCACCCACCTCAGGCACTTCATCTCTAACACGTCTACCTTCCTCAACTGCTCTGGCTTTATGTCTTTTGTTAAGTTATACAATGCAATTTACCAGTCAGTCTATATCTCCTGCCTTTACCTAGGATCATTATCTTTGGGTAGTGACTCAAAGGATGAAATTGTTGATGCAACTGAATAAAATTCTAGTCAGTATCCATGACAGCTTGATGACTGGGGAGGAGCTAGGAGGAGTCAATTGAGTTGGTCTGGGCACCTAAGGAAGATGCTACTTGAGTCATTCCTTTGAGAGATGTACCTTATATGAGGCATTGGCAAGAGACAAAGAAGAAGCTACAGGAGGGGGAGGGAGGGGCAGTAGCTTTCAACGTCATGTGGTTCTCTGTGAATCCTGCGAGTCAGAATGAAGACGGGTCCTGATAATGGAGTGCTGCGGTTTATACACACAAACATTGTGTGTATATTTTGCATTTAATCTTGTCCTTGTGGCCTAGGTTATGTTTTGTCCTTGTGGCCCGTATTGAATTGAAAAATGGCACACATTGCATAGCTTAACAAAGAACATATTTTGAGTAAATGGCCTGCTTGTGTGCTGCATTTTACATGCTCTTGGAAAAATGCAAGTCGAGAAATTTTTCAAATGTTTGAATAACTTTTTTCTGCTTGGCTAGTGAGCAGTGAAAGAAAACTCACAAATCTTCCATTCACTGTTGTTCAAATATGGTTTGCATTTGTAATTTTAAACTTTTAGAGAATGTACCTATAGGGACGTTGAATTATTTTTTATGGTATAGACCCTGGAAGATGCTCAGATGTTGTTTTTCACCATATTTTTGCAGTCTGCTATAAAGTATTACAATAAACTGATTGTGTCTGCTTTTCTATTATGCACATTTAGTGTTTAAAAGCTCAATAAGAAATGTAGTTCTTAAAATCTCATTAAGAAACTTTGCAGGATCATGGACTGTGGGGATGTCATGTCTTTTGTGGTCATCTTTTTGTACAGTGGAGGTTGTTTCTGCAGGTGTGTACATATTTATTTATTTATTTATTTATACGCCATGTGGATGGACAGATCCTTAAGGACACTTTTCTGGAATGACAGTAGCCATGAAATAGCACCAGGTTTATAGCCAGAATGTAAAATTATATTGCCAGAAGATAATATTAGGTTGACAGAAATAGATACAATAGTCTGTGCCCACAAATGCCATCAAGTCATAGAATCTATTAACTAGATTAGGGCACTAATAGTCTAAGGCCTTTTTGAGAATCAGTTCAAGATTACTGCCTGATTAAGTCAGTTGCTCAGAGTCACTTAATAAGCAAAGAGAGGTTGATAAAATCAACCCCTGGAGCACAGTATGAATGTCATTAACAGCTCATATGTTTAATCCTCTGTGCTAAGTGTCAAAATAATCCTATGTGCAAACTGCCCAAATATGTTCGTAGTTCTGAGACTAGAAGGTAGTCATCTATGCTGGGCTTCATCATATGCTTAGCCTATTAATCATACACTTAGCATATAGATTGCTGAATTTTCTACACTGCCAGTATCACAGTAAATTAAAAATAAGGTAATTAACAGAGATATTTAAACATCAACAGGTTGATAAAAAGAGGGGAGAAAGTGAAGTCCTGTAAAATAAAATTAGAATGGACACATTTTATACAGAAGAACATGAGCAAGAACATTTACTAAGGTTTGGACCAAGAATAGAAAATTACATTTTTCTAGATTTCAACTTATGGAAGGTAATAGAGATATAGTTTTGAAGTTTAAGGCATGACTACAGAGACTGGAGAAATGACATTGAGGGGAGGATATATAGCAAATAAGAACAAAAGTGTTTTTTTATCACTTTTTGTGCTATTTGCTGTCTTGAGTTCAATCTTCTCTGGTGTCCCTTCATTTCATTCAGTTCCCTATTTCTTGGAGACCTGTACCAAGCATCACCAAAAAAGACCCCCCTACTTCAGTGGAGATTTGTTTCATGGAGCCCACTGACAGCTGGGTCTGTATGGAGTGATAGCTATTTACTTTGATACTGCCATTGGTTGCATACTCAGGATTGTTTGTTTGCTGTACAGTTCCTCTTTTATCAGTGGCAACTGATGCCCTCCTAAATCAAGGCCTTCACTACTTGGGCTACAATGTGCAGCCATATATCCAGTCATACTTATTAACCAACTATAGTACTATCATGCTGTCTTTGACCAAAATGATGTCATCAGACATGCAAGCAATTACTCCATGTGGTCTTATCTAGACAGCAATTGTGCCTCTGTATTCCCATGAATGGTGAGCGGACTTCAAACTCTCATTTCCACCCCACCAACAGTTCCACCAGTGCTTGGAATACTCAACCCAGGCCAGCTGGGCACAGTGAAGATTCTTTCCCTGTGTTTCATGAAGATAGTCATGTACTGAAGCTTAAATATGATCCAGTACTATAAATGAAGGTAAGAATTTGGAGGAAAGTAGGATGGTGCAGTGAAACATAACAAAGAAGGGTAGTAACCTGATTCATAAGTGTCAGTTCTGAAGTATCTTCTATACACTAGCATTAGAAGGGGAGCATGGTGTACCTAATGGGAGGCTGCATTGTACATAAGGAAAGAAAACTGGTGTTATGCATGTTCAAGCTTCAAGTAAAAGTACTCAGGCTTTGTTCTGGTGGGCCTTTAGATATATTTTTACTATGATGAACATCACTATGAGGAGCAATGCAGCAAAAAGACAAAGAGACAGAGACAATATCATCTGTTATTAGATGGAAAAGGTCATGTTGGACTGTTTCAGCATATATGGAAGAGGCTAGCTGGGAGACACACGAGCTTAGCTTGGTGTTGTTATGAATAACATCACTTTTATCTTACTGTGAGTACTGTGAGCTCAAAACAATACTGATATATTGGAAAATGCTTCTGTTATGACGAAAAACCTGTATAGGTTTTAGATAGCATTGCTACTTATCACAGGAAGTTTACAGCTGGTACAAAAAATGACCAAGTGAGCTGTATGCATTGTGAAGAAATGTTAAGGAAATCCAACCAAGTGAGCTGTATGCATTGTGAAGAAATGTTAAGGAAATCCAACCAAGTGAGCTGTATGCATTGTGAAGAAATGTTAAGGAAATCCAACCAAATGAGCTGTATGCATTGTGAAGAAATGTTAAGGAAATCCAAGTTGAGTGTATTGATAAAAAGGGAAAACAGCAAGATCCCTTGGCCTGACACTTGAGGTTGTGTATATGAAATGATGGTAGATTGACCATATCAGCCTTTATAGATGGCTAACATTTGTCTTTCTGCAACACGTTCACAACACCCTTGGAGAGGGGTAATATAGTCCTCAAAGGGATCTGCTAATGAATTAACAAAGAGTAAAAAGTGGAGTCAAAGACCCTCCAAGGGCCAATAAAAAAGCATGAAGTAACAGGCCTATATGAATATTTCAAGGGATAATTTCTATCATTATAAGAAGTGTTGTAGCTATAATAATCCCCTTGTCAACCTTGCATTTTTGATATCAAAGCAAGACACCTGTTTTCGGATGAGACCTGAAACGTTCTCTATGGGAGTCAGGAAGTTAAGAATTTCAACATGATCATCACAGAAAGTATAAGCAAGGAGACTACCAAAAGAGGCATCCCTTACTCCAGGTGATGTGCCAAGGAGGCTACCAAAAGAGGCATCCCTTACTCCAGGTGATGTGCCAAGGAGGCTACCAAAAGAGGCATCCCTTACTCCAGGTGATGTGCCAAGGAGGCTACCAAAAAAGGCATCCCTTACTCTAGGTGATGTGCCAAGGAGGTTACCAAAAGAGGCATCCCTTACTCCAGGTGATGTGCCAAGGAGGCTACCAAAAGAGGCATCCCTTACTCCAGGTGATGTGCCAAGGAGGCTACCAAAAGAGGCATCCCTTCCTCCGGGTGATGTGCCAAGGAGGCTACCAAAAGAGGCATCCCTTACTCCAGGTGATGTGCCTGTGAATGGGAATAAATGAATAAAAGCGTGGGGATGCACTATGACTTGCCTCATGAAAACATAATTTTTAGATGTTTGTTATATCTTAATATTACATTAAGTGATGAGTAACATTTCTATTGCAATTATTTTACTAGATCTGAATGCAGCTGTTGGAAAAATAAAGGTTCCACAAATTATGGATGGTGGGGCTATCAAAGGAACTAGATTATTAGCTAAATGAGTTTGTTTTGTCACTGACCTTTGGAACTGGGATTACAAGTACAAATTTATTTCCATACTACATAAGCTAAAGTGAGTCCAAATTTAAATAGATGCCTTATTAAGTAGTTTCTGGGGACAATATTTTCAACATTGTTGTATGCAGTCCCCCAGATTAAGAGAAGTCTGTCAACAAAGTAGGGGAGCTGCCATCTCATTACACATTAAAACTGTTATAGTTCCATAGTGAGTTGCATTATGTTTTTCTTGTTTATTAGAAATTATGTCTAAACATTCTTACTCCCTGTTCTCCTACAATGCATGTTTGTTATGATGCATAATGTCTATGCAAGTTCTTATATTGTTCAAAATAATGACACAGGACCCTTGTTTATTATAATGTCTATAAACCCTTATTGATTCCACTATGTTTATAAATACCACAGTTTTATATAATTAATGGGAGGCTGGCATACTGATTAAGGAGTTTACCTTACAAACGCAAAGTGAAGGGTTTGGTTCTCACATGGGGTAATTGGCTGTACTTAAAATGGCTCACAAGTGCAGTTAGCCTAGTACCAACCTATTGGTTGACTCCTTTGTCAGAAATGAGTAACTAATAAAAAAGCCCATGCTGTAGGTGTGATGCATAAGATGCATGCCATGTGTTCATGTATTGCAAGTAGGTCAGGTAATGCCTGTGCTATGTTCACATAATCTTGTTTTTATTGTACTTAACTTTGTTGAAAGTGCATTTATTATTTTTTTTTTGTTTGTTTACCAGGGTAGTCTGACTGGACAGTTGCCCCTTTTCAGCAGAAGCCCAGGGGAAAAAGTCCCAGAATTACAAAGCATACAACAAAGTACAAAACAAAACATATTCAAAGAAATAACTCATTGTGTTGTTAAAATAATAGAGTAGAAATATGTTTACAAAGTTCATACAGTTGTTGCTAATTCAATGAAACAAAAGTTATTCTGAAGAGACACATACAGTATATGCTAAGGTAGATGAGAATACATATTGCTGGTTCACTATTTACAAACGTATTATTTACTAGATTTCCTTCAAGTATATTGTTTAGTGACTATATACATGGGTAAGGTCTTGTGGAGTGGAACATTGCTTAGCTAGGAGTTAGACAGGTACATAACCAGGAGTTAGATAAGTGGGTCTTGAGATGGTTATGATGTTCTGGGGGGAGGTTTTATTTCCAAGTTCTGGAGAGTTGATTAGGGTAGAGGGAATCTCCAAAGTAGTTGTTAGCTTTTGTGACTTGTAATAGAAATTTGTTGAAAGATCTCAGTTGTCTTTTGTTATTTTGCAACTGAAGTAGGGTGCAGAATGCTGGACATTTTTCTGTTGATATACTATACCATGGGCCATTGTTAGTTGAGTGTATGTTAGGAGATTGGGTAATTCAAGCCAGTTTAGTTGGAGTAAGGCTGTAGAGTAATGTGATCTATATGGAGAATTAGTGGCAAATTTGGCAATGTTATTATAGTAGGCTTCTAGTTTTAATAGATACGTTTTTTTTCAGGTTGTTAAATATGATAGAGGCATAGAGAAGGGTGAAGAATAGCTGATTCCTGGCAATAGATTGTCTTGTGGCATTATGAGGTACAGTTTAATTCTATATAGAGAGCCTAGTTTAATGTGAACTTTTTATGGTTAGAGATAGATGCTTGTCAAATTTCATGTTTTTATCTATTGTGACACTGAGTAGCTTAGAGTGTGATACAGGTTTTATCTTAGTATTATCAGAAAAATATATTTGGAAGGGAGATTGTAGCTCTTAGGTTTTGCTATTAGAGAAAATCATGAGTTTAGATTCTTAGGATTTAGAATTAAGTGGGAGTCAGAGAGCCATGACTGCTGTGAAAGCAAGCTGGGTTATTTCTTGTAGTTTTGAGAGTGAGAGGGTTGCACAGATGAGTGTGGAGTCATCTGCATATTGTTTGATTGTGGGAAGGATGGCAGCATTATACAGTTTGTTGGTAAAGATGATGATTAGAAGTGGACCAGGGACAGATCCCTGTGGTACTCGTAATGTAATGGGTAACAGTGAGGATAGTTTGCCATTTTACATCTTGTTTTCAGTCTGTTAAGTAGTTGTGGAACCATGTAAGGGTAGAATTCCTTAGTGTAACAGATAGAAGTTAATTTAGTAGTTTGTGATGAGAGATGGTTTCAAATGCTTTTGACAAGTCTAGGGATATAGAGGAGACTAGTTGACCATTGTTCTGAATTGGTTAATGGTATTTGTAAATCTTAAAAGAGCTGTAGTATTACTGTGGGTAAGTCGGAAGCCATGTTGGGAATTAGTGAGAAGGCTATTAGATAACAAGTAGTTTATGAGCTTGGAATGGATGCATTTTTTTTCTAGAATTTTGGATAGAGGAGATAAAATTGCAATTGGTCTGTAATTAGATATGTCTGCACAGGTTCCTCCTTTATGAAGTAGAAAGATATAAGAAATTTTACAGATTTTGGGAACGTACAGTTGTTATATGGAGTGATTAATCAAAATAGAGACTGTGTAGGTTATTGCGCTAGTAACTATCTTAAGGTATTCAGAGGGTAGATTGTCAGCAGCAAGGGAGATATGTTTAAGCTTACATAGCATCTTTGTATGATGCTAGTTTGAATGAGGGTGAAGAAGAAGGTATCTGAAGTTGTGTTAGGATCTAAGGGAATGGTTAGAAGTATATTACAGGAAATTTTGATTAGGTTTAAAATGGAGTTTGTGAAGTAAGTATTGAACTGAGTGGCTATACTGTCTAAAGTATTTGTATTGGTAGGAGGTGGGGTGACAGTTCAACCATTTTGCAGTAGCTGATTTGTAGTGGCCCAGAATTTTTTTCTTTTGGTTGTTTTGGTATTTTTGTTAGGTTGTGACGTAGTAGGTCTTTTTGTCATTTTTAATCTGCTTTTTAGCTTTATTTCAGAGTTGCCGATAAAAGTCTTGGGTGGCCTGTTTTTTTATTGTGCTGATAATGAGCCCAAGCTTTATCCCTGGTTCTAAGAAGCAGTTTGGTTGTATTGACTGTCTATTGTTTGTTTTATCTACTCTAGTCAGGGATTGTATCATCTGAGAGAATCCATACAAATTTATGAAATTTAAGGGAGTGTCTTAGGTATAGATTAGCCAGTCAGTGTTAAAGTCGCACGTAACTATTGTTTCCTGAGAAAATGTTAAGGATAACTAATGGAGGAAGTCCTCAATTACATTACAATTATTTCCAGGTGGGATGTAAACTGCTGTAATTGCTATGAATTTGTTGGGGTTTATTTCGAGTCTAGTAAATAGCATCTCTGCATTATTGAGTATTAGTGGGTTTGGATCTAGGCGTTCAATTTTTGGAGTGTTTTTGTAAATGATAGCTATGCCTCCACTGCATTTGTTTGGTCTGTCTAGCTGGATACTGTAGCCTTGGGATAGTATTTCATTATTACTTAACTCAGATTTTAGCCAGGTTTATGCTAAATCAGCTATATCTGAAGAGTAGAGTGAAAGAGATCCATGGAATTCTTGTATTTCATTTGCAAAGCTCCTGAGGTTCATATTTAGAAGTAGGAGGTTTGATGTATTGTGGGTTGGGTTAGTAGTAATCTGTGCATTTTGAGAATATGCTAAGTTTAGCCTGAGCTGATTAGTTTTGGGACCTGAGTTTGAGTGGACATCTCCACTCAGTTTTATGTTTGATTTTAAGTATGTGGGAGGGATTGGTTACTTGTATATTAGTCTAGTGTATTTGCAGAGTATCTGGGCTGAAATATGTTTATGTGAATATCTATATGAAAACAAAGCTATTTTGATGGTGCTAAAGAGGTTTGGTGCTATGTGGATGTGTTGAACTTTAGTATAAGGTGGAGCAGGGAATGAGATGGTAGGTGAGGTATAGAATATAAGATGGTGGTTTTGATAGGATGCTAGAAGAGAGGCCAGAAAGAGAAGAAATATCAGGGGTATCATCATCATCATCTTCTTTCGGCTGTTCCCGTTAGGGGTCACCACAGTGGATCACCTGTTTCCATTTCTTCCTGTCCTCTGCATTTTGCTCTGTCACACCAGCCACCTGTATGTCCTCTCTCACCACATCCATAAACCTTATGTTAGGCCTTCCTCTTTTCCTGTTACCTGGTAGCTTCATCCTTAGGATCTTTTTCCCAATATACTCAGCATCCCTCCTCAACACATGTCCAAACCAACATAATCTTGCCTCTCTGGCTTTGTCTCCAAACCTTTCAACCTGGGCTGACCCTCTAATATACTTATTCCTAATCCTGTCCACCCTCATCACACCCAGTGCAAATCTTAATATTTTTAACTCTGCCACATCCAGCAAAAACTCCTGCCTTTTTGTCAATGTCACTGTCTCCAACCGATATAACATAGCTGTTCTCACTACCCTCTTGTAGACTTTCCCTTTCACTCTTACAGGTACTCGTCTGTCACAAATCACTCCTGACACTCTTCTTCACCCACTGCATCCTACCTGTACTCTCTTCTTCACTTCTCTTCCACACTCACCGTTACTCTGAACTATTGACCCCAAGTATTTAAACTCATCCACCTTCACCACCTCTACTTCTTGCATCCTCACCATTCTTCTATACTCCCTCTCATTCACACACATATATTCTGTCTTAGTCCTGCTGACCTTCATTCCTCTTCTCTCTAGAGCATATCTCCATCTCTCCAGGGTCTCCTCCACCTGTTCCCTACTCTCACTACAGATCACAATGTCATCTGCAAACATCATAGTCCATGGGGACTCCTGTCTGATCTTGTCTGTCAACCTGTCCATCACCATTGCAAATAAGAAAGGGCTCAGAGCTGATCCTTGATGTAACCCCACCTCCACCTTAAACGCATCCATCACTTCCACCGCAGACCTCACCGCTGTTACACTACCCTCGTACATATCCTGTACCACTCTTACATACTTCTCTGACACTCCTGACTTCCTCATACAATACCACAACTATCAGAGGTATATGAAGGAGAATCATAGTGGAGAATAGGATGGTGAGAGGTAGAAACTATATATAAGATATAATAGATGGTGAGGTGAGGTGTGGTGTTGGTTATAAATGATAGTGTCTCGGATAAGTAAAGTTTAGGCATAGACGAGTAGAGCAGTTTCCTTGCTGACAATTGAGGAGGAGTAAAATGAGGAGAATATGGAGAGGCGATAAGTAGTTATCATTTATTGACAAAGTTAACTGATATCGAAGACAGTAGTGTTTTACTGCTGGAAATGTCAATATTGGAACAACAAGATCAACTTTTCCTGTGCTGTGTGAGGTGTACTTGAGTGAAGGTAAAGTTCATAGGTTCATAGGATGATACTAGGCCATTGGCCTGGAGGCTTTTATAAGCCTAGCCAAAAATTTTACCCATGTTCCCTCAAAGTCAGCACCTGTTTCCCCTGTACAGCATGGACACAGGTTGTATCCCAGGAGTGTATTTTCTGTTTCCCATCTAGTTGTCCAAGTTACTGTTAAAGAGGGCTAGAGAGGTACTCTGCTTGACATGGAGAGGGAGTCTATGTGTTACCCTGACATGCACTTTCAGTTGGTAATGATAATACCAACCCATTATGTGCCACCCCAAAGGACCTCAGCATGTGGTGATGATAATACAAAAATATGTGTCCTACTATCATCCACTTTCACGTGGTGATGATAATATCCCCCATTATGTCACTTTGACAGGCACTTTAAGATGGTGATGATAATACCCTACCATTGTGTCACCCCATCAGAACTCATCCTGTGGTGATCATAATACCCCCACATTGTGTCACTCACATATTCACATTCAAGTGGTGATGATAATTCCCCCGATTATGTGTTGCACTGATATTTTCACCAATAATCTAGCCTCTGCCACAAAACATGGCACACTCATTTATTTATTTATCTATTTCAGTTTGGTGACTGGGAAAGTCCACTGAGCCCAAGTGTGCCCATTTTCAGTGGAGGCCTGGGGAGAAAAGCTCCATATAACAAACAGTAAGGTTAGGAAAGTAAGTAAGTTACAGCATAAAGTACAGTTTATAAATATGTACATTCCGTATCAGGCTTGATTGACAAAGATAATTTTGATGTATCTGAATGGCTGTACTGTAGAGATTCATTTGAAAATATACCTTCATTACAATTGAAGTGTAGAAACATTATACAGAACAATCGTTTAAAGTAAGGAAACACTTTACATGTATTCATTTGACATAAGAAGCTATTTACAATATTTATAAAGTAAAAATAGTGTATTGAGAAGCAACTGCAGAGAGCTTGAGTCAACTCAAGGAGATAGTTAATAGGGTTTAGAGAGATTAGGAACCTAAGAGCAACATACAATATGCAGATAACTCAACCATCATCTGCTCAGCCCAGTCCCTACCCGAACTGCAAAAGGTTACACAGGATGCCTTTTCCTCTGTTGAAACTTGGCTATCCGATACCCAGTTAATACTCAACCCAATCAAAACTAAACTCCTCATCTTCCAACCCACTAAACGTACTCAAAACAACTATCACTTTAACATCATAGCAAAATACACCACCACTATACACCTAACAGATCACACCAAATTGCTAGGAGTTGAAATAGACAATCTCAAATTTGACATTCACATATCCATGACCATAAAAAAGTCTATAAAAAAACTAGGAGCCTTATACAGAAATAAGCAACTCCTCACCAAAGCAGCTAGGATTTCAGTTGCAAATTCACACCTTATCTCCACCCTAATTTATGCCTCTCCAATATATACCAGCCTAAGGCAATGCGATCTAAATAAACTCGAGACCTGCTACAACAAAATCACCAAATTCGCCACCGGGGCATCCTAACATAGTCACCACTGTCTCTCACTTGCTGAACTGGGCTGGCTATAACTCTCTCACCTCCTTCAGTGGTATCAACTCGCACTCCCCCACAAACTAGTAAACCATCCTCTAAAAATTCCATCCCTCCAGAATCTTCTCCAACCCTATCTCACCACCAGATTGCTACGATCCAGCAACAAAAATCACTTACAGGTTACTAGAGCCAATAACTCTGCTGTAGAAGTACTATTCTCCAGTGCTATAGCCAAATTATGGAACACACTCCCCCCACAATAACCTCTGTACCATCATGCACCCACTTCAAAGCTTTACTTAAAGCGCACCTAAAAACATGCTGGCTATGCCCTTGTAACTCTCCCCTCTAACTTTGACCACTCCATCCACCCTCTACTTCTTTTCCACTCCACTAACTACCTTTGATTACAGCAAGCTCTGATGCTTATATGCCTATCTACTTAGTATACGTCAGTAACTTCTTATTGTAACATTTAATAACTGCTATTTACTTCGCAGATGGCACAGATGATAGTTGTCTACTGAATGTACTATATTCTTCATCTGTAACTATGTTTGTAATATTTTAATTGCTATGCTCTTCATCTGTAACTATGTCTGTAATATTTTAATTGTGGAGCTTTTCTACCCGTGCCTCCACTGAAAATTGACCTGCATCCAAGTCGGACTTTCCCTGTCAACAAATAAATAAATGAATAAATAACACATCAGCATTGGACACATTAAGGGGGTACTGTCGGCTAAGCAGACACAATATGTGAGAAATCAACCAGTCAGTGACACAGCAGCACTACAAATAGCATAACCATCTCACAGTGCTTGACTCTAGTTTTCACTTCATTAGTATACCTCTGGTTTTCTCCAGAATCCCAAAAATGTACTATAGCTGAATTGGATTTCCACCACTTTACTACTAAGTAAATTATGCTGTCTGTGTACATTTCTGTTTGTGTGTAAATAACACAATCAATTTTCCCTGTGGATACACACAGTATTACATGTAACAAGCATAACTCTTCTGGCTAGCAGTAACAAAAATATGAAAAAAAACACTGTTTTTCAAAAATAAAGTATGAAATATATTTCACAAAACCTGTAGATCTTAGCTCTACTGGGGAGGTCTGAATGGAATTAATTGATCCCAGCTGATATTTGGGCAGAGATAAATGGTCAGTGACCTGTTGTAATATACTGTGTCTCATCCATTTGTTTTTCTTTTTACCTGTTGTAATATAACCCCCTCACCCAACAATTCAATATCACCAGCTCTTACTGACTCTGGACACGCAGTAAAGCCTATTATTCAAATTCTGCTTGAATGTTAAAACATTTAAAGCAGCAATATACTGTATTGTAATGATTTTGTGATACTTAGTATGACTACAAGGAGTTATTCTATACTGATATTGAATGACAACTTCAGACTAGGCATGTTAAAGTAACATGGTGGTGGGTAAAGTAGTCCAGACATGGGTTGATGGAGAATTGGCCAGGTGCATTACTGTTAATTACCTGTTCTGATTTTCTAAGATATTATTTGACACATTTTGCAACCAAATTTTTCAATAGTTTGTAGCTGTCCATCTTTTTAAGTTTCTGTTTCACTCATTTGTGATTGAGGGGCAAAACGGAGACATTTACAAGAAGGAAAAATCAGAACCCCGTTATTCAGAGTTTATTGTTTATACCAAAGCTATAAGACAAGAAAATATCTCTGCCCACCTTCTGTGAATTCTCAATGATGGCACATAAGCAGTGAGATTTAGGACACATCAACAGAGTTCACTTTTACTTCTTCTTTCGGCTTTTCCCGGTTAGGGGACGCCACAGTGGATCACCTGTCTGCTCATGATTAGCAGTGGAGTTTTACAGTGTCTAGTTGCCAGCCTGGCACCCAACCTTCTACAGAAGGCACACACATGCACACACTCAAGCCTAGGACCAATTTAGAGTGTCCAATCCACCTACAGCATGTCTTTGGGATGTGGGAGGAAACCGGAGCACCCAGAGGAAACCCACGAGACCACAGGGAGGACATGCAGACTCCGCATAGAAGGTACCTCAGCCAAGAATCGAACCAGAGAACCTCTTGATGTGAGGCGAGTTCACTTTTACTTCTACCACTAGTAATACATTCTGTATTACCCATAAAATGACATGCTGTAGTACTGTTTCACCCCTTTCTCATACAGCAAACGTGGCAGGTGGGCCCAATGCAGCAAGAGAAGGAAATGAACATTATACAGCAAACTTGGCAGGTGGGCCCAATGCAGCAAGAGAAGGAAATGGACATGAATACCAAAAGTACCTCAGTGAGCAGTTACAGAGATGAATGGCTACTTCTACAGACCACATAGTTTAGCCAGTTATTACTATGCAGTCGATTCAGAAAGATCACTTGTAGCGTAAACAGTGCAATTCCCACATTACCCCTTTTCCATAAGGGGCTGTGTGGCCAAACATGGCATGTATTTACGGTTACCTATCCATTCATCCATTTTGTTTGAAGATGGTTTGGGAGCTTTTTTGTTTAGTATGAAGGGGGAATCTGTTTTAGAGGAGAGAAGTTATTTACGATATGTATCTATCCTACAAGCAGGTTCTGTTGGTTTTGCAGTGGAGGTTTAGATCACATTTACAGGTGTTTGTGATATTACCAATTTTGTTTAGCATGTAAATGGCCACCCATAGCAGGTTAACTTCTGGCCTTGTAGGGTAGGCAGAGCTCACACTGCAGAAGTCTGAAAGAGAAAGTGAAAGAGTTTGAAAGTGCTCTGCACAGGACATAGAAATCAGGCCTATGATTTTCTTAGTGGGGTATCACTGGGATCATATGTTCAGACAAGTCCACCCCAAAGAATGTATTATATTCTGAAACCAGTAAAGGAAGAGTACAGAGTTTTAGTGACTCAGCAGGTAGCACTTTTGCCTTTGGTGCTTGAAGATCAGAAGGTTGCGGATTACAACCCTGCACCAGGTAACATGATTAATTTTCCAATACTGACAAAGAAGTGCAGCATAAGGCAGGTTGCTACGTTTATGTGTGCACCATTCTTCCTATGAGACATTAAACCAAAATTTCAGCAGCCTGAGCTGTTGGTAGCTCCGGTGGACTTAAGAGATCCACAGCACATATCAAAAAAATAAGGTGAAGTTCCCTGACTGTCTGACCAATTTCCCTTTGTCAGTATGACTACCACTTTGGGTATTCCCCCTAAAAAGAGAGAACTGGCTTAGTGGCACTAACATGGTCACCAAACAATCAAGAAAAAATAGTTAAATAATGACATTCCTAGATCTAGCGGATATAACTCTGATAATCAACAGGGTTCAGTAGAAGGATGTTCTAAGGACAGCAGATACACGGTGGATGAAGAGCTCACTGTCCTTCAAAGTGCTCCTCTCCCTAACTGTTGTTTTTTGAGTGGGGTGCCATTTTGTAGTATGTGCATGGATACTTACATTTATCAAATGAGATGGTACTACACTTTTTGTCATTTAGCTTTAGCCCATAAGCCTCCTGATACAATTTGTTTGTACATGTTATACCACCTTTTGGATCAAGATCTTCGAAAATTGATGATTGCTTCAAGTTTACAATAACCTGTGAACTTGGTCAATAAGGAACTCCTGGCATTAGTTAAGACATAGGATAAGTAGATATCAAACAGAAGCAGCCTCATGGGTAACACTTGGGGGAAACCACTGGTAATGAGCCTTTCAGAAGAGACAGCATCTTCTCATCCTGATTTATGTTCAGCTTGTGAACCACTTTTGCTAGCCAGAAGGTAAAATAAGGATGTACATTTAGTGTGATTAGTTTACCTATAACTTTTCAGTGCAAAATGGTACGGATGTCCTTGAGTAGGTTCAGGTACACATATATGTGCGCAAACTTCCCCTTGAGCAATGTTTCTGTGAAATTTTCAGATACAATCACTAGACAAACAAAGCAGATGAGATTCTCCTTCTCACAAACCCTGGTTTGCGTCAATGGATTGTTAACTACCAATATCTAGTATTATGAGACCCATAATGATGTACTGCATATTTTTTTTAAGTAGGTGATTTTTTTCTAATGCAGAAGATTACAGATGTAGTGAAAGTTTCAACATTAACAGTAGGAGTGAGTGTATATGTGTGTGTGTGTGTGTTTGTGGGTTAGTTCCAGAGTAATAGTTAGATAATGCAATATATTTAGTGTTGCATGCATGTGTTTTTGTAAAGTGTGTGCATGTCAACGTCTTCTGTAGCGATATTGTTACTTAAAGGGTTTTCATGAGGTAATATATAGGGCTGGGGTTAGGAGCAGTGGCAGGGTAAGGGTTAGCACACCAGTAAGGTAATACAGGAAGGTGAAGCATAAATATGAAAGTTTAAAACATCGGCTGGTATGGGTATATTTTTTTACTTTTAATTATTGTGCTTGTAGACTGAGTAGGTGGCCTGGTAAGTGGGCCCTTTCCAGCCAAGATTTGAGTACAGAAGCACAACAAATTACAAAGTTAATATGCTTTGTATCACAAAACACAAATTTGCATAACCGGTTACAGTTTGGAAAAATGCATAGCAAATTACATGAACCCTGAGACAGGGGTGTAGCTAGGATTTTCAAATTTGTACTGACAGCTCTCAAACTGCTAACCCCCTCCCCAGCCAAGCTACGGCCATTCTCGTAATTCACGGTTCGCTCTTTTAGTGTCGATAAAGAGGCATTCGCTGTAATGCCTCTTCAGAAATATAATATAAATTCACTCAAACTCGGTTCCTTGAATTGAAAATTAACCTGAAATGTCAGTTCTTTGAAAAATGCAGCATGGTAGTTGGGGAAGAGACTTTATACTTTTGTTTTCTGTAACTAAGGTACAGGTTTTGAGCTTGAGTAAATTACTAACCACCTGCTACCACTAACTAGGATGTTTCATTCACACACACACCCCTACCTACCTCTTAGTGCAAGAAATATGGACAAAGCCTAAAATAAACAGGGACAGATATTAAATAATGTTCTCGTGAACTTAGAAAGTTGCTAGAATAACAGGATTTGTGCTAGTATGAATTTTTCTAAAGGACACGAAGTCTGAAGCTCAAATGTCTGTCATTATTTAGCAACTTCAGCCTTCAATGATTTTCTAGAAAATAGCAAAATTTATGAGGAACAGACAAAAAATATGTGGCAAAAATCTGGCCATTCTGCAAAATGTGGACAGTTGAGAGGTATGCTACCTACCACACACACACACACACACACACACACACACACACACACACACACACACACACACACACACACACAACCTCTCAACCTCTTACAGCAACAAACTCATAAATAAAACTGAGGCAGAGGCCCAAAAATAAGGACATTTTTTTTAAATATTGCTCTTATAAACTTAGAAAGATAATAGAATAGTAGTAGGTCTTGCATCAGTACGAATTTTCTGAAAGGTATGAAATCTGAAACTGAAATGTCTTCATTATTTTCTAACTTCAGTCTTTAACAATTTGCCACTAATTTGCCAGAAAACTGCAATTTTATGAAAAACAGACCAAAAATGTGATGCAAAAATATAAAATTGCCAGACAATACAGCTGGGAACCTGTCAAAGGAGGGACACCATTTTAATATGAGCACAGTTAACTTAGAGCAGCTGACAAAATTAGAGAATCTACATGCATTTCTGAAATAAAAGTAATGTATAACTCTGATCATTACAGTTATTATAAAAGTAAAGTAAACCCTCTATGTTTTCTTCCAAAATTGCTATTTTGTGGAGGGATCATTAGGGGAAGAGCAACATTTTGAGCCAAAATCAGGGACAGTTGAGGTTTGGCTATGCCTAATTCTATAAAGCAATTTATTTGAATGTACCTTTCAACCTGTTAATGCAATAAATCTGGACAAGGCCAAATATATTGAGGGAATATATAAACAGTACTAAAAATTGCTCTTGTATAAACTGGGACAGTTGATAGAACAGGTCTTATTTTAGCATGCATTTTTCTGAAGGTTATAAAGTCTGAAACTAGTGTGTCATTATTTAGTGACTTAATTCCTAAATCATTTGCCAGAAAACCACAAATTGAGGAACAAGCCAAAAATAAGAAGCAAAAAATCTATTCATTCTTTGAAAATCTGGACAGTTGGGAGGTATAGTTCAGTTGGGGCTGTCTAAGTTTGCCACCCTTCCCCCTCACAAAACCATGGTCGAATGGAGCCTCCCCCTGCAGCCATTCCAATGATCCATTACTTTGCTATTTCACTCCATTTACCATAAACACTAATGTGCATACTGATTTACTTCTATGATGATTTGAACTTCATTTGAAAGTTTTATTTTGCATTTTACAGCACAAACACTAAGACATCTGCTAAACAAACTTGGCATTAAAACTTCTCTGCCCTTGAAACTCACATTCATTGAAACAACATTAAAACCCACATTCAAAGAAAAATACATTTTACCCGTGGCAGATAAAAATTAATTCTGGGCTGCTTTTAAATCATAGGCCCCTTGCATATGAAACATACATGTGCTCTTTGATACACCTTCCTATTGCTTTGAACATTTTTCCAGTAAACAATGAAACAAAACTGCCCAATTCAGAACATTTCCATCATAAAAGTCTAGTTAAACTTCTACAGTCCACCATTATCAGTAAATAATATGCACAATCTCTGAAGTAGTAAAAAAAGTCATCTAAATAATTCCACGTTAAATAAATCTAACTAATGAAGAGGTTGCTGCTAGCAATCACCTTTATATTTCATGACTTCACCGAAAAATAAAGTGTCTGATGCCCCTGAGGAATAAATTGCCTAAATTACATTAATAATAAGCTAGTAATATTGCAATAGGAAATGGATGGCAAACTGATAACAGGCTCATAGTTAGTGTCTTAACTTTCAGTACAGCAGCATTCACCCATTATGGGAGTAGAACCAACAACCTCCTGCATTAAAAGCAAGTACACAACATTTTGTGCTACTAGCAATGTGAGCAGGCTTAGCATAATCAGCACTAAACTTCTCTTCCCCTGCAGCTCTCTTACTGCCAAGGTCACTGTGCAAAATTGTCAGAACAACATACCACTATGCCAAATCACCTGCTTTGTGAAAGAGAGGAAGACTGAAACTTAAATGGCTATCATTTAATGAATTCAGTTCTCACCATAGCTGTCAACCTCTTAGCACAAAACACCTGGACAAACCCAGTAATGAGGGAATACAGCCCTCAAACATATTAAGTGAATTCAGTTCTTGCCATAGCTGTCAAAAAAACCTGGACAAAGCCAATAACAGGGTATTACAGTCCCAAAAATAAGGACAAATTTCAAAGAGTCATAAACTTAAAAAAATTGCTATAAAAAAGGTTGTGTTAGTATATATTTATTGCTAGAATAAAAAGTTGTTTTACTATGTCACAAACACAGGGGATAAGATGCAGACTCCACAGAGAAGGCACCCCAGCCAAGAATCAAACCAAAAACCCTATAGCTGTTAGGCAACAATACTGCCACTGCACCATCGAATATGTAAGGAAGTAAGCATTCAGAAACCTGAAGTCTGAAATTTAAATGCCTGTCAATTTGTTAATCAGGACAGTCTGACTTGGAACAAAAAAAAACAATTCTCAGCAGAGGCCCAGGAAAAAATAATGCAGACATGTCTTTGTAACATGGGAGGACACAAAAGCAAACCCACACAAACACAGGGAGAAGATACAGACCCCACCCCACACAAAGAAGGCACCCCAGCCAAGAGCCAAACCCAAGAACCTACAGCTGTGAGGCATCAATGCTACGCTGCTACCACTGCACCATCAAATTTCAAGCATTGCAATATTTAAAAACCACAGATATGATACAGATGTTGATCAGATCAAATATGAGGCAAAAATCTGCAATTTTTTTTACAAATGGTGGTGGGTAGGGAATTCAGGTCACCTGCATACAAGGTACAGGGTTCAAGCCTGAGGTATTCCCTACCACACCACCATGAGTAATCACCAGTACATCCCACCTGGGGCATTCACACACGCACACACACACACACAAACACACGCACACACACACACACACACACACACACACACACACACACACACACACACACACACACACACTTCATATTACTCACCAACCCTCGTTTGCAAGACCCTTCTACATAAAGTCCTTGAAGTGAGACCAACATAACGCTTGAATCCTCCCAACATAATGCTTGAATCCTCCCACTCGAAAAGCATTTGAACTGGCTAGAAATACATGCGCGGTGAGCTCCATTCCGACTGGCTGCCCTGATGAGCTGACGTCATCGTGCAGTAAAGTGCGAAAAAGTGAAAATTTAAAAAGCTACCGCCCTTCTAAATAAGTTGTACTGAAATCAGTACAGTGCGTATGCCTCCCGACGTCCCTGCCCTGAGAACACTGATGCCTATGCAGAACTGTTAACAGAAACCCTATGCAATCATGTTAATAGCTGCAGAGAGGCATCTGTACCCACCAGGAAGAAGTACAGAACAAACTCAAAAAACAAGCCACCCTGATGGAATCAGTATAGAACTAACTCAGAAAACAAGCCACCCTGATGGAATCAGTATAGAACTAACTCAGAAAACAAGCCACCCTAGTGGAATCACAACATGAATCAGCTTTATAACAAAAGGAAGAAAATCATAGCAAAAATTAGGAGGTGCACTACCCATCAAGATAAGAGAACTCTCACCCAAATAAAACAACAAATAAAGTCTACGACAGCCAAATATGAGGCAAATTTGGCCTCTCAGGCCAAGGACAACCACAAGGCATTCTTTAGCTATGTCTACAACCTCAAAGGCAATACACAATTATGTGCAGAGCTCATTGTTAATGGAGCCACATATACTGAGCCAGTAGATATAGCAAGCCTACTGGCCGAGAAATTCAGCTCCAACATTACCCCTCTCTCCCTCTTAACCTTCCCTCAGGAAAAAACATAAAATATAACTCCCCCTGCTGTAACTAGGAAACAGGTCCTTAATGCTCTTTCTAAGGCCAAGAACACTGCACCATTGGTGCCAGACAATATCCTAGTATGCCTTCTAAATAGCATGAAACATGACCTATCAGGTGGTCTAAAATTGTTATTTAACTGTAGCCTCCAAAGAGGCTTTATTCCTCATGAATGGAGAATGGCAACAGTCATCCCTCTGCACAAAGGTGGGTCATCTACAGACCCTGGAAACTACAGACCCATAACTGTCACTAGTCTCATATGGAAAGCTATGGAAAGGATTATAATGGAAACAATCAATAATGACATAGAAAACCTCCAGACACTGGACTCAACCCATTTTAGTTTTGTAAAGGGCAGGCCATGCCTACTGAAACTAGTGGACTTCTTTGAGAAGGTCACCAATGTAACAGATGAGGGAAAAATTGTCCATACTATCTACCTTGACCTGGCCAAGGCATTTGACACAACACCTCACTTGGGAATTGTTGACAAACTCAATAGGTTAGGTACAAACCCTTATGTCAACAGATGGACAGCCAGCAGGCTTGCAGACAAGACCCAGGAAGTTAAAATTCGGAGTCCTCCTCTACAAGGGCTAATCACATGTGGAGTTCCTCAGGGATTGATTCTGGGACAGCTCCTTTTTGGTATTTACTTCTCTGATGTCAAGGCCAATGTCAGTGGCCTCTGGCTGACTAAATTTACAGATGATTGCAAATTAGGAGATGTCATTGAATCCACCACTGACACAAATGTTCTCCGGGTTGGGCTAATACAGACAAATAATTGGTGTCAGAGCCATGGACAAAACTAAATGCCAAGATCTATATACTAGTATCCTTCAGGAAGTCATCCACTCCTTGTAACTATCATATTGACAACACACCCCTAAAAGTTAACCCAGTAGTTCAGGACTTGGGGACATACACAGACAATGATCTAGCCTTTGACCATCACGTGTCTACAGTAGTGAGGAAATTATTCTATGTAGCACAACTTATAACGAAAGGCATGGCATCTAGGTCCAAAGAACTCATTGTTTCACTGTATTCGGCATTCATCAGACCTATCATTGAGTACAATGCCCCCTTTGGTATGTACCTAACCAGGCATATCCAACAATTGGAACATCCACAGAGGTTCCTCACTAAAAGAATATAGGGCTTAAGTATCATGTGAAAGATTTAGTGGAGAAAGTCTAACACAGGTTATGATGCAA
This sequence comes from Protopterus annectens, assembly GCF_019279795.1. Taxonomy (NCBI): domain Eukaryota; kingdom Metazoa; phylum Chordata; order Ceratodontiformes; family Protopteridae; genus Protopterus; species Protopterus annectens. Next base: position 321,625,207 of record NC_056740.1, on the reverse strand, counting down.
CAGGTCTATATTAGTTCACCGAACGTTTTTTCAGTGAACACCATTCTGTTGGCCCCTAGTTAGCAAAATTCACATCCATGATTTGGTGAATTTACTAAAGGCAAGAAAGTAGTTGGCCTTCTACAGAACTTTTCCCTTTTCCCTACTGTAGTGCAATCTTGGAGTTGGTATTTATAGTTGGGGGGTGTGAGGAGCACAACCCCCCCCACATAGGGGGTGTGATGGTGAAGCTCCCCACTTGGGTAGATTTGGCTTCGTTAGTTATGGGTTCCCTTGTACTATGAGGCAATTGTTTCCTTACCCTTGGTAAATTCCATGAATTACAGAAGTGAATTTCGCTGAATAGGAATGGTGTTCGCTAAAAAAACTAATATAAACCTGATGGAACAAAGAGTCCCTCATGAACCGAGAAACAGGAAGAGCAGAAGACATCTTAAAAACATATGGACATGGGAATGAAAAAAAGGTTTCATATGGTGCAATATTTATGCAAAGGAGAAAGCAAAACTAATCAATACAAAAAGAGCAGCACCAAAGGTATTTGAAAAGAAATACAGGAAAAGATGTCTGGATATGGAAAATTTCACAATACAAAAATAAGAAAACAAAGAGAAAAATTAGAAAAGAAGATTAACAATGGAGAAGTTAAAGAAATAAAAAGTGAGGTTGTGGATTAATTGTGAAGTGAAGGATTTAATGGCAATGGATCCCAAATTAAAGTGAAACCAGTAAAGCAGGAAACATTTGGTCATTTATCATATGAAAATACTTTGGAGCCTTCCATAGGAAACCCATACAAAAGTGGACTTGGACTTGCATAGCAAGGGAAGAAACAGGAAACTGTGGCAACTCTGATGATATAAATGTTGTGTTGTGATAGGCTAATGAGTTCCCATATGAAAACAGACGACACAGGATGAAACTGAAGAAAATGTGGCACAGGAAGATGCTCTGGAACTTTCTGTAGAATACCCACAGGAAATGGAGAACAAAGAATGTGCTCTCAGTTTAGAAGAAAATGATCTAAGAGACGAGTTGTTTGATTTAATAGAGATGGATAGACATATTAACATCAATGAAGGAAATAGACTGCAGAAAGTTAATAAACCCCCCAAAAAATAGACGTTTCATAAAACAAATGAACATAGTAATTAGGACTGTTTATATAAATTCATGTGATATAACAAAAGTAAATAGGATATATTACTACGCAGCTAAATTAATAACAGGTAAAGTTTTACAACAAAAACACAGGGCAGTAAAGAAAAGGAAGGAGAGAAATCAAATACCATCATGGAAGTACTGCATAGAGAAAACTATAAAGCAATTAAGACAAGAAGTGTCACTGTTAGAAAAGTACAGAAGAGAGAACAGATCAACAAAAATACTCAGAAAGATAGACGTGATAAAAGCAATGCACAGCATAAGAACAGATCAGGCTATATTGTGCACTATTGCAAATAGTAAAGTAAAAATGTCAGCACAGGAAGGAAAACCAAAACTGGGCAGATAAATATAAAGGAAAAGTACAAAATATGCAATTTATTGATGACCCAACAAGTTTTATAGAGAGTTGAGAAACAAGGCAAAAGGAATTAAAAAAATACCAAAAAAGAAGAAAAAGAGAAGAAATAGATATATTTTGGAGAAGTATCTAAGAAGATCCTGTGTTACATCACAAAAATGCTGAATGGATAGAAGAAGTAAAAGAAAGAATAAGAAGTTCAAAGGTACAGGATATGAAATGGGATGAAGTTAACAGCCAGAAATATTGAAACAAAGTTAAGAAAAGCTCCAGTCCTAACTGGAAAATCCCTGGCCCAGATGCAGTACCTGACTTCTAGCTAAAGGTATTGACATATTTACATGAAGATTTAGATTTGAGTAAGAACTATTTATATGTGCACCCTGAACAGTCACCAACCTTGTTAACAGCAGGAAAAACAATACCTTAAAAGAGAATCTGCAAGCTGCCCTAAAAACTATAGATCAGTAACTTGCCATCCAACAATGTTTAAACTATACTCTGGAATTGATGCCGACACAGTTTATAGTCATTTAGAAGAAATTTCAATCATGGCACTAGAACAAAAAGGGCAACAAAAGAAAGTCATATGGAACAAAGGGTCATTTGTTGTTAAATAAAGTCATAATGGGGAACTGTACAAAGGGGAAGAATGTAAGTATGACATGGATAGAATACAAAAACACATTTGACAGCATCCCACAATCATGGATACAAGTGTGCTTAAAAATGTATGAAATATGCCCTATACTGATTAATTACAGTACAGTGACCATGAAAGAGTGGCAAACCACTTTGCAGTTAATCCACGATAAAGGACAAATTATTATTCCAGGGATAAAAATTTAAAGAGGGATATTCCAGGGTGACTGTTTTGTCTTGCCCTAAATCCATTAAGCTGTCTACTTAATAGATTAGGTCATGGATACTATTTGGCTCCCAGAAAACAACAGACTGTTAAGATTTCTCATCTTCTTTTTGTGGATGATTTAAAACTATATAGTTAATCAGATTAGGAACTGAAAGGACATCTGCAAGTGGTCAGAACTTTTTCAGATGATATAAGAATGTTGTTTGGTCTTGATAAATGTACCAAAGCAACCTTTAAAGCAGAAAAGCTGCAGCACCAAGAAAACACCAGCCTGGGACAGGAATGTGATATAAAGAACTTCAATGAGAGGGAGTGTATAAATATCTGGGAACTCATGAAGGATCAACAGTAAAACATGAACAAATGTGTAAAACTTAGTAAGGAATATCTTTAGAAGAGTAAAATTAATACTGAAAACAGCAGTGACATCTAAGAACAAAGTCCAAGCTATAAACCAGTTTGCTCATCTTGTCCCGACTTACAGTTTTGGAGTGATTGACTGGCTCCCAAAAGGTAATGGATTGGTTGGACAGGAAAGCAAGAAGGATGCTTCATGCTTATCAAATGATTTTTAAAAATCAGTGTACACCAACACTATATATTCCCCACTCTGAAGGAGGTATGGGCCTCCTCAAAATTACTTACACATATAGATCTACAATCATAGGACTTTATACATATCTACTGACCTCACAAGACCCAAACATAGGGAAAGTTTTAAAACATGAGGAGAATAAATCTAAGATGACTTCCCTGCTTAATTTAGCAGAAGCACATCAGTGTCAAGGGGAATAAAAATCATACCAGAAGTAAATAAAAATCAGGCAGCAACCGAATGTACCAAAAAACAAAAAAAAAAAAGAATATAAGTTGAAGGATCAGATGCGAAGGCAAAAATGTGGATAGTGCATAAATATAGTTGAAAGTACAGAAAACTCTTGAAACAACCTCATGTTGATCAGGATAAAATGCAGGAATGGTTAAGGAGAGGTGAATTTAAACAAAAAGACAGAAGATTAATTTTGGCAGCCAAAGATACTTGACTACATACACATTTGTTTACAAAGTCCATTGAATATGTGGGAGAAACAGAAAAACGTAGGTTTTGTAAAACAGAATTGAAAACAGTCTCACAACTTGTTGGTTCTGACATCATAGATGTGAACAACAGAGATACAGTAAACCTCAAGACATTTCACCAAGGACAGATCATGCCTGCTCAACCTGGTGGACTTCTTTGAGAAGGTCACCAAAACAATGGATGACAGAAAAATGGTTCACACTGCCTACCTTGACCTTGCCAAGGCATTTTACACAATACTCCACTCAGGCATTGTTGACAAACTCAGGAGGTTTGGTAGAAACTCTTATGTCACCTAGTGGATAACCAACTGGCTCACAGACAGGACCCAGGAAGTTCGAATGGGGGAGTCCACCTCTACATAGAGGCCAGTCACAGGTGGAGTCCCTCACGGATCCCTCCTTGGACTGGTCCTTTTTGGCATTTACTTCTCTGAAGTCAAGGCCAATGTCAGTGATCTCTGGCTGATTAAATTTGCAGATGATTGTCATTGAATCCAACACTGACACAAATGTTCTCCAGGAGGTACTGACAGAGACAAACAACTAGTGTCAGAACCATGGACTAAAACTAAATGCCAAGAAATGCATAATAGTATCCCTTGGGAAGTCATCCACCCCTAGTAACTATCATATTGACAACACACCCCTTAGAGTTGACCCAGTAGTCAGAGACTTAGGTACACACATAGATAGTAATCTAGCCTTTGACCATCATGTGTCTACAGTAGTGAGGAAGTCATTACATGTTGCGTAACTTATAAACAAAGGTATGGCATCTAAGTCAAAGGAAGTTTTTGTTCCACTGTATTTGGCATTCATCAGAGCTATCATTGAGTGCAATGCCCACTTTGGTATGTACCTAACCAGGCATATTCAACAACTGGAATGCCCACAGAAGTTCTTCACTAAAGAAAATACAGGATGTAAGTAAAATGTCCTATGCAGACTGCCTCAAGCCCTATACCTGTATTCTGTCTCCTACAGACTTTTGGGGGCAATCTATGTATTGTCAAACCTCACTCTGATGGACCTCCTGCATATCCACAAAAAAAAAACAAGTCCAGAAATACCCATTCTAAAGACTTAAACTTTGCCTGTGATATAAATGGGACCTCCTAGAGAGACAGGTGTGTATCCTCGAGACTATCCCGTCTATGGAACAGGCTCCCCATTCATGTGAAGCAGAGTTCCTCCCTAACCTAATTCAAGTGCAACTTGGACAATTGAATGGGGAACAGGAAATTCATCCCTGGTTTGGCACCTATGTCTCTAATGGGCACAGGTAACTTGTAACTGGTTCATCTCCTAAACCCCTGCTTACACTTGTCAATGGAATCAGAACTTGTCAGAGATTTAGGATGGGTGGGTGGGCTTAAAAAGGTGCTTGTGGCTGTTAGCATAGTAAACACCTATGAACCTATGAATGCATTAACCTATGAACTAATAGCAGAAGAACTGTATACTGAAAGGCATAATAATGTGGCAAGACTGTTACAGTGGGGATTGTGCAAACATAATATTGAAGTGGCTGAAAAACATTGGAAACATAAGCCACAAAACATTATAGAGAATGATGAAGTTTATGTCACATGGAATCATCCATTACCAACAGTTCAAAAAATAGATGCAAGAAAAACAGATATACTAGTCCATGAAAAGAAGACAAAAGCAGCACTGATCACTGAAATTGCTACACCTAGTGACTACAGTATGTTTCGTACAGAGAGACACAAAGTCATAAAATACTAGGATTTGCAGGCCGAAATGAGGGCAAAGTGGAAGAAAGATACCCAGACAGTTCAAGTAGTAATAGGAGTAATGGGTCTTATAAAAAATAATTTACAATCGTATTTAGATAGGTTACCAATACGTGTCACTCCATATGAATTGCAGAAGGAGTCATTACTGGACATGTTGCAGGTGCTGTGAAGAGCACTTTTGGCTAACATCAAAGACTGAAACAATACTAATTTCATGGACTTTATACTTTGACTTAGGAATGGGGTCCATTCCCGTCATGGTATTAGAAACCCAAAAGACTTGTAGAAATTAAAAAGGGAGGTTCCTCATGAAAAGAATAAAGGGAGTAAGTAGCATGTCCTACACAGACCACCTCAAGGCCCTATCCCTGTATTCTGCCTGTTACAAGTTGTTTAGAGGAGATTGATGCCTGGCGTATGGCATACAAGGCATTGTCAAATCCCATTCTGATGGACCTCCTGCATTTTAGCAAAACAAATAGCACTAGAACTACTCATTCTTAAGACTTAAACCTTATCTGTGATACGAACAGGCTCCCCATCCATGTGAAGCAGAGTTCCTCAGTAACTTGGATAATGGATGGGAACAGGGGTGAAATCAAATGCCATCATGGAAGTATCGAATAGGGAAAACTATAAAGCAATTAAGACAAGAAGTGTCACTGTTAGCAGAGTATAGAAGAGAGAACAGATCAACAAAAATACTCAGAAAGATAGATGTGATAAAAGCAATGCACAGTATAAGAACAGATGAGGCTATATTGTGCATTATTGCAAATAGTAAAGTAAAAATGTCAGCACAGGAAGGAAAAAAGAAACTGTGCAGATAAATATAAAGGAAAAGTACAAAATATGCGATTTACTGATGACCCAAAAACGTTTTATAGAAAGTTGAGATACAAGGCAAAAGGAATTGAAATACTGCCAAAAAAAAAAAAGAAATAGAGAAGAAATGGATACATTTTGGAGAAGTATCTATGAAGATCCTGTGGTACATCACAAAAATGCTGCATGGATAGAAGAAGTAAAAGAAAAAATAAGAAGTTCAAAGGTACAGGATATGAAATGGGATGAAGTTAACAGCCAGAAATATTGAAACAAAGTTAAGAAAAGCTCCAGTCTTATGAATCCTGTATTGCTGATTATGGATATAGCTATAATGGTAGACTTTAACAGCAATACATGGGCAAGGAAAAAGAAGCAGCCTGTGGATGATAAAAATATAGAAATATATGCCAAATGTATGGATGCAGGTAGGAATAGATCAGGGAAACATGCATTAGAGGAGAAATACAAAAATTAAACTAGGTTATTTTCAGTTTTCTAGGGGGTCAGTAGAGGTTCAAGGTTGGATGAAAACAGACTTTTCAGATCATGGGCAGAGTATAGGCTAAATCAGAATGCTATTATAATAAGAAAAGAATAAAGAGGTTAGGGTTACCTGGAGTAAAGAGAAAAGGACTGTTTAAGGTTCATAAATATATGAAGGTTTTTATAGTGGTTGAAAAGAGTGGTGAAGATAATACAATGAAAAGTATAAGACAATATACAGAGAATGGAAAGAGAAAAGAAATGATCAGAGAGGAAACAAAATGCCTCAAAGAAAAATGGGGGAAAATGTAACATGCTCTAAAAGATTAAATTATGTCAACAAAATAATGGCATTATATACTTTATACTTTAGAAAGGAGCAGGGAATGTTTGACTTAAGTAAAATGGAATGAGAGACTAGGTATAAAAATATAGATATGCAGTTAAGAGGAAGAAGGAGGGGTATCACCTTTTTGAGTAAGAAGTTAAGAGTCGATCAAAATGTTATGAGAGAAATGAAAGTGACTGGAAATGTATTTTTTTGTTTATTTATTGACATTTGATTACCGGGGAAAATCTGATTGGGTAGAAGCCCATTTTCAGAGGAGGACCATGGAAATAAACTCCAAATTATTAAAAAACATTTTAAGAACAATAATTTTACAATCTTCAAAAATAAAACAAAAATATCTTCAGTTTAAATAGTAAAATAGACATAATATAAAAATATTGATTAAGAATCATTGCAAACTATATGACAATCATTTAATATTTAGATTAATTTTAGACTGTTTATAGAGAAATTAAAGGTAAGTTAGTTTAATGCAAACAGGAATTGCAATATGAAGTGAGGAAAAAACAAGCTTATGGCATATTTAGAGATATATTTGAAAGTGATAAGTATGGTACAATAGATCCAGTGGGAAAGTATGTGAAGTTGATTAATAATGCAAAAAATAATGAAGGAATATATATGTTCAGGCAACTGAGCTTGATAGAGCAGTGGTGGATACAGTGTTACTTTATAAGAACTAAAGAGAATATCAGGAATGGATGCACTATATTAAGGTTTTTAGGTATATGGAGAAAAAAATAGAAGCAGTGTTTTCTGGAAGTTATAAATGAATGCTTAGGGAAAGGTTTAAAGGATAAGGAGATATGCATGAGACTATTAATGTTCTTCTGAAGAAAGAATGGTATAGGTTAAAGAACTGGAGACTATTTATTTTGTGTAATGTTGATTATGCAATGGAAAGTAATTCACATGTAAAAATATGGTTGTTCAATTATGCATGCCCATTGTAAGCTGAGATTGTGTTGCCACCAAATAAGAAACAAATAAAAACAATAAATAGATTATTTATAAACTTTTTATGTTATCCAAATAGATCTAGATTGAATATAATTCATCACTTCAGACCTTGGAAAAATGGGGGTTTGAACGTTCTCAATATAGAAACATATGAAATAGCGACAATTATGAAAACGATTCTTAACTCTTTAGACATAAATTACATACCTAGTTGCAACATTTTTTGCATCTACAGTTACTGAATCTCAGTAAGTTAAACTCTTTAGACTCAATAAATTCTAAATTATATATCCATTCTGGTTATTTATCTGTAAATATATCAACATATCTACAAATTCCCCCATCTAACTCAACCTACATAAATTCAATCTTAAAAATGTTTAAGAGAACAGTACTATGTAACTCAAGATACAATTTTTACTTTGAATCTCTAATTCCTTTATCATTATCTAAAATTTTTATGAATAAACTATCTCCCCATACTTTTAACTCTTGGAATAATAAACATTTTTACTATGGCTACCAATGTTTTGAAGGAACTACATATAAATCTGTTGAAACTATTTACTTAGAGTTTAATATAAACAAGAATGAATTAAATTATTTACAACTAGTTTTAACAATATTCCAAACTAAGTTCTCCATTTTATCTAAATCTACTTTAGTTGAAATTCCTCAATGGATACTGATGCTACTTGAAACTACTCATACACATCAAGAATTTAATAATTTAATTTAAAAATATATCAAATGTTAGCCAGGGACTATTCAAATTTGTATAAACATTTTTGGAACTTTTTTACAAAATAATTTTCTATAGTTTTCACTGATCAAAATTAACATTAACTTATTTCCTCTATTAAAATATGTCTTGGACTCTTTTATTGGAGTGTATTTACTTATATAGATCATTTATAACTCCTGCTAGAGTTGCTAAAATGACAAAAGAAAATTTCTCTGGCTGTTGGAGATATAATGAACAAATTAAAGCCAACTAGTCACATATGTATTTTGTTTGTTACATGGTTTGTAATTTCTGGATAAAAATATAAGATTTTTTTAAGCATTATGGAACAATACATTTATTTTAATAAAGGAAATGGAATAGATAAACAAAAGAAGGACTTTTCTTATTAATGTGGCCAGGAAAACACTATTACTAGAAACTAGAAATCTTCTTCAGAAATTAAACTTGAAGACTTTCTTATTCTTCTAAAGGAAGTTGCAATCAAAGAAATCAAAGTAAAATAAGGAAGAATCTACCCAAATAAATTAAAGAATAATCTTTGGTTGAAAGTTTTGACCCTTATTGCATCAACATTTTCATTTACTTAATTATTTAGACTGTCTCAACATTTTAATTTACTTAATTATTTAGACTGTCACTAGTTCTGTCTTGTTTTATTTACTACCTTGCTGGTCTCAGGCTATTTTATATATTGTAAATAGCTGCAATTTTATTTGTTCTTTAAAACCATGAGTCATCATAAATCAGCAGCATATTACGTCTTATAGTTTATATTTTTTTATCTTAATTGGTTTTAAAATTTAAATAAAAATATTTCAGAAAGAAAAAGAATCAAACATAACTTGAAGTTTTGTGTGGAACTATGTGGAGATCAAGGTCCCATGCAAAGAGGTATGTTATAGGTGGAAATAGATATATGGGGAGTGGGTGAAGTAGATAAATGGGGAGTGGGATTAATCTATTTCATAGTTTATCCAGCTTTATTAAGTGTTTATTATTGGATTTTGTTACTAATATTGTGCTCTGCTGGTGGCCCAGACTATGGGCATCAGGTATCTATGGAATAAAAGAACACAGCAGATAAGATGACTCCTTTACTAAGGGGTAGAAATGTCAATGAACTGTAAGATGGAGTGGGTATTTGGGCATACATACCACTACATGAAACCAATATCCAGATGCTGGAAGGGATGTAGAGAGCCTATGACCATTGCCACACTGTGTACTTGGGACAATGTTGTGCACAGCAATATAGACCCCAGCTACTGGTGGGGCTTTGAGGAGATGAGAGGCTGAGGTCAGGCAATGGCTGGAAACATTCACCAACCAGGACAAAGAGGTGTTACTGCAGTCCCTCTTCATGCATGGTATGCACAGCCTGGGTAATGATACTGCAGAGAAGATGCATTGGGACCATGTGTAGCAGTGAGTCATTCAGAGGATGAATGTTGTAAGTGACCTTAATATGTCACTGTGACAGGTGCAGAAAAAGACTGCTGCTATGATACTCTATGCAAATGACAAAACTTGGAACATTGCCAAAGTCATGGCCACCTTAGTAGGTTGGCCAACAAAGCATAAACCATTGAGGAGTTCTTACTGTCCCTGAAGTGGGGGGGGGGCTCATACCTGATGTTGCCTGGATGTGGGAGATGGGCTAGCAATGACTATCCGTGTGCTACTAAGGGGTACATCAGACTAGTACTACCCTGTACAAGTCTGTATGGCACAGTACCCTGCATTTTTGATGATATTAATTCACCAAGGACCTTCTGCATATCTGTCTTTTCAGGTTCTATTAGCTTGCAACTACAACAATCCACATGTCATGTTATGCATGTCTCTATATGCTATATGCATGAATAGACAGCACAGTAGGACAACACATGACTGATATCAGTAGGTCTGCAATGGCTGATAATGATGGTAATATGAGCATGGAATGGAACAATCATATGACACAGTGGCACTGTCTAGAATAATACTATGGAATGCCTTACTGACATGCTCATCACACAGTATCACCGTTGCAGGGTGGCTCTCCTGTAACTGTGAGGTCCATCCAGGATTCCCAAGAGTTCCCAGCCCAAGCTGCATCTGACATTCCCACTGCCTCTAACATCAGCATACCCCACATTGGGGCAGAGACATGGAGATTCACAATGCTGTCCTAACTCAAAATCAATCCTTAATAGTGTACAGCATGATAAATCACTTGATGCTCAGGTCATAATCAAAGCATGGAGAGCTGCTATCAAGACTATTGTGGAGGCCTAGGGAGAGCTTTTCTCCACAGGCCTTCTCTGAAAAGAGGCCTCTGTGCCATGTTAGACTTTCCCAGTCAACAAATGCATTAAATAAATAATTAAATAAATATGAACATATTCCATTTTTTTTATATCAACGTGTAACACATATAAAATAACATGAAGTACGGAGCCTGGGAACAATCATTACTCCTCAGCTCTGTGATGGAAACATTTGTCATCCATAGGTGCTTGGCTGGAAGTCATGGTAACTGTTATTTTGCCTGCCTCTGCAAGCCATGCAATGAATGACCATGGGAAAGTGGGGATGCAAGACAACTGGGCAAATGCCACCCCTATACAAACTACATGGACTACTGCTAAAAACAGCTTTGTCAACAGCTATGTCCATCCTGACCATTGTAATTCTCAAGGTTGTGAACAGTGACAAACCTTGGCTTCCATACCTGAGATCCCAGACCAAGAATCTCATGAGCAATCTCACAGTTCTACTGCTTCATTATCACCTATGGAAGCATGCATCTCCTCACCTGCTTGTGGATCTCATAGTTCTACTCCTTCTTTATCACCTGTGGAAGAATGCATCTCCTCACCTGCTTGTGGATCTCATAGTTCTACTCCTTCATTATCATCTATGGACGCATGCATCTCCTCACCTGCTTGTGGATCTCATAGTTCTACTCCTTCATTATCATCTATGGAAGCATGCATTTCCTCACCTGCTTGTGGATCTCATAGCTCTACTCCTTCATTATCAGCTATGGAAGCATGCATCTCCTCACCTGCTTGTGGATCTCATAGTTCTACTCCTTCTTTATCATCTATGGAAGCATGCATCTCCTTGCCTGCTTGTGGATCTCATAGTTCTACTCCTTCATTATCACCTGTGGAAGAATGCATCTCCTCACCTGCTTGTGGATCTCATAGTTCTACTCCTTCATTATCATCTATGGAAGCATGCATCTCATAACTTGCTTGTGGCCATTGTTGAGGCCATGGATGGTGAAACTCAGTAAGTTGCCAACATAAGACTGTCCAGGAAGGTACATTCAAATGATCCTGTGGTTCTTTAATTTCTCTGACACAGACTACATCCACCACTGAGACTTCAGGCCACCACTTTGGACATTGCAAATGATCACTAGATTGCAGTTCTACTCCACCACGGGAGGATGTGACTCATGATTCTCCTCAACCCAACAACATTGTTAGTAACTCCAGCAGTCACTTCCCATGATCCTACCACCTGTTATACTTTTGCTTTCAGCTGATGATGAGTGTAAGCTGCCCACACCCAGACCCACATGAATGCAGTTATATTTGATGCACACTATTGCCAGTCTCTGGACTTCTGTAGATAGCTTGGATGTGATAATGCATATATCATTTTATTTTCTATTGTCTTTGTTATAGGGCACAATTGTGGGCCAAACACTGTTTCTTCACCTGTGTTATGCTGAATTGTGCTCCCATCTTCACCTTTCACATGGTATCACTGCTGTCTCTTCATCTCTGGGCTTTAAACCTTTCTCGTTCCCTGCTAGTCCTTCTGTTTTGTTGGGTTCTTCTGGAATGTGTCCATGATACTGTAACAGCACCCATCTTAATGCATTAAAGCAAGAGAAGCAACCCTTCAATAATCCGAACACATACCCAATGATGTTATGCATTTCCTTATGGCTGAAGTTGCATACTATTTTTGCCACAGTCTGTGGGTTTTTCATGGGGAGGTCATTATCCATGTCTCCACAGTATATTGTGTGTTACCTGCAACATACAACAGTGACACCATTATGATTGACCTGACCAATGCTTGCATTATAGGTGTGTATTTTGCCCTGCATAAATTTATTTGTGTACCTACTAACAAAATGACCCTGTATGAAGTTCACTTGCATGAACTTGTGGTATAGTTCAGATGTGTGCCATATATGTGAATCAACAGAATTTCCACAATGTTGCATAGACACATTACATATTAATCCCCAGGCATTACAGACCAACTGGCAGTTGAGGGATTGGAATCATCTGCAATCCTGGAAATGTAAATATGCTCCTCTAAATGCTGTAGCATGATGTTTTGTAAATGGTGTAGGACACACTAGGTGTCTACCTGTAAAAGTCTAATGTACCTAGACCTCGCAAAGGCCTTCGACACCATTCCCCATTCTGGTATTATAGACAAGCTCACCAGCCTGAACATAAACCCCTATGTCACAATATGGGTTGCCAACTGGCTCATGGACTGAACCCACATGGTAAGAGTTGTGAGAGCTACGTCTGACTCTAAAACGGTTACAAGTGACATTCCCCAGAGTTCAGTCCTAGGACCCCTCCTGTTCGGCATATACTTCTCAGAGGTACATGCAAGCGCTGGAGGACTATGGCTGACCATGTTCACAGACGACTGCAAACTATGGGCTATAATTGACTCTCCGGCTGACACAGACATCCTCCAAAAGGGTCTCACTGAGATGGATACCTGGTGTCAAAATCATGGCCTCAATCTAAATGCCAAAAAGTGCATAGTCATCCCCTTTGGAAAAAATAATGTACCCACAAACTACCACATAGATGGTAGTCCCCTAAATATGGAAGACTTAATAAGGGATCTGGGGACCCAAGTAGATAGTAATCTCTCCTTTGATAACCACATTGCCAAAGTGGTTAGAAAATCCTTCTACGTGGCCAACTTTATCAAAAAAGGGTTTGCATCCAGATCAAAAGAGGTCATTGTGCCCCTCTACTCATCACTCATCAGACCCATCATAGAGTACAATGCCCCATTTGGGATGTACCTTACAAGACACCTGCAACAACTGGAAAGATCACAGAAGTACCTCACCAAGAGGATCACTGGCCTCAAACATATGCCCTATGCAACTCGACTAAAAAAACTCCAGCTGTACTCGGTCGCATACGGCCTACTCAGAGGTGATCTCTGCCTGACATACAAGGCCATGTCCAATCCAGAATTGATGGAAATGCTCCACCTAAAGAAAACCTTATCCACTCGAGCCACATGCTCTGGGGATCTAAACCTCACCACAACAATAAATAGGACATGCTGGAGGGATAGATTCCTGTCCCAGAGACTTCCCATGCTTTGGAACAAGATTCCAATCTACATTAGTCAGAGCTCCTCACTAACACTCTTCAAGAGAAACCTTGACGAGTAGATGGGAAACAGAAAGTTTATCCCAGGGATCACTTCAGTGGATCTGCTGGACAGAGGCACAGGAAACTAATCTAAGGGGGGCGGCAAAAGCCAACACATTTTGGCTAGGCTTATAAATGCCTTGGGGCAGATAGCCTAGTACCCACCTATGAACCTATGAATGGCAAAGAGGCCATTTCCAAGAGAGATACAGCCTTTGTCTGTGATTGAGGAGCCATTTCAGAGTGTAGCTATGGACATTGTGGTTCCTCTGAGTACCCCAAGTTCCACAGGGAAAAGTAGATCTTAATGGTAGTGGATTATGCTACACGATACCCTGAGGCAGTGGCTTTGTCCTCCATTGAGGCAGAGCAGGTGGCAAATGCTTTGTTAGAGATTTTCAGCAGGGTAGGTTTCCCAAAATAAATACTGACTGACAGAGGTGCCAGTTTCATGTCAGACCCACTGGCTTGTCTGTGGAAGTCCTGTGGGGTGAAGCACATGAAGACCACCCCCTATCATCCCCAGACTAATGGTCTTGTTGAGAGGTTAAACTCTACAATCAAGTCCATGCTATGGGCATTTGCAGATCAGTTTAAGAGGGAGTGGGAGAAATATTTGCCCCATCTGTTATTTGCTTACAGAAAAGTTCCCCAGGAATCCACAGATTTTTTACCCTTTGAGTTGCTGTATGGGCATAGGGTGAGGGGACCTCTAGAGTTAAATCGAGATGAGTGGGAAGGTGAGTGCGAGTTTCACAAGGAGTCTGTTGTGGCATATGCCCTAAACCTCAGGACAAGGCTCAGAGAACTCATGGGCTTGGCCCAGGAGAACCTGACAGAAGCCCAACAACTGAAAAAGGTGTGGTATGACAGGAATACTCGAGCTAGAGAGTATGCTGTGGGGCAGCAGGTAATAGTTCTCATTCCTGTCAGACACAACAAGCTGCAAGCAGCTTGGGAGGGACCCTACAAGGTGGTAAGAAAGGTAATTGATGTTAACTACATGGTAGAACTGCTAGGCAGAAGGCAGGGGCACAAATTGTACCATGTTAACATGATGAAACCTTACTATGATGGGGAGGCCCTTGTGCTAAGCATTTGCAGTGGATTGCAGGAGTTGTCTGAGGGAGATCTGGGGACTAATTTCCTCAGTGAGGCTCGGGCTGACACCTCAGTGGAAGAGGTAGCAATATCCCAGCAGCTATCTCCTACTCAAGTTCAAGAAATCTGAGCAGTGTTGCAGGAATCTGAGGACATGTTCACTGGGAAACCAGGGTGCACCCACCTGTGGCAGCACCAGGTCGATACAGGACCCCAAAGGCCTATTAGGCAGGGCCCTTATAGAGTGTCTGAGAGGGTTAAACAGACTCTGAGGGATGAGGTACAGGAGATGTTGGAACTAGGTTTGATTCAAGAGTCCATAATTTCACCACAATGTACTCGCACGTAAGGCAGGTGCAAAAGGCCAAAAAACATATATCAAAATCAAAAAAGAGGCCAGCACCAACGAGTGAATATAGATCTATTTATTGTGACATGACCAAAAAAATCAGACCAGTTTTGACACCTTGGCCTTCTTCAGTGATACAATTCTGACAAATTCCAAAAGCTTTATATAGCATCATTGGCTGTACAAGTATTTAAAGTCACAGTGTCTTAAAATCCACATATACCCTAACAAGGGGTCCTACAAAACACACACGACCAAAATTCCAATAATTCACAAATGGTCATTCAAACCAGGGGTGAAGAGTCCCCCTAATTTAATAATCCAACCCCTCTCTTTGTTATTTAGTAATCTATGCCATCCCATTTTATTGGATCTAGCCCCCCCATATCTTATCAATGATCATAAAACGAAATTTGGCTGTTGTATGATTCAACACATGTTTATATAAAGCATTGGTCAGATGTTGATTTCTAATGTCACTAAGATGTTCTGACATTCTAATCCTAAATGGTCTTGACACCTGACCCACATTAAAGGTGGAACAAAAACAGATGGCCAAATAGACCACTCAATCAGTCCCACAATTCCCAAAGCATTTAATGTTATACACCCTACTAGTGTTCTTGTTGGAAAATTCCTTAGATTTTAGCATACGTGTGTAGAATGAACAGTGCCCACAAGGGAAATAACCAATCAGTTTATTCCCTGTTAATGTTAGTTGCTAGCCCAAACTTGTAGTGGTATGCCCAGTTTTATAATGATTGAAATAAGAGCCCAAATTACCGCCTCTTCGGTATGAAAAATGACACTCAGATGTTAATATCTTGGCTAATTCCTGATTTGCCAAAAGAATATTCCAATTGTCATTAACAGCATTTCTAATGGTATTAATATTCCGACCATAGGTTGTCACAAACCTGACAACATTCCCATCTGTGCATACTTTCTCCTTATATTCTAATAGTTCAGCACTATTTTGTTGTCTTGCCCAGTTACTGGCTGTCCTACCATAACCAGATTTATATCCCCTTTTACGAAACCTGTGTATGAGGTCCTGCTGATGGTACTCATAGGTATCATGATCTCAACATATTCTTCTAATTCTAAGAAACTGGGATTTGGGTATATTTTTAATGATGTGCTGGGGGTGTAAACTGGTAGCTTGTAACAGACTATTATATTGGGGGGGTACTTATGGAACACCTGTGTAGAAATTGTATGATCTGAGTTCCTAGTTATTTGAACATCCAAAAAATGGATTTCCTGATGGTGCATATTAAGAGTAAACTCCATCCACCATTTGTTATCATTTAAATACTGAATAAATTCTAATAAGTATGTAGTGTCACCCCTCCAAATCAACCAACAATCGTCAAGGTACCTGTGCCATATATCCATGTCCCCTAGGTAGATGTTATGTAATTGATAATAGATAAGGTGTTCTTCCAGGTACCCCATAAAAAGTTCTGCATAAATAGGGGCAAATGAAGCCCCCATCACAGTTCCCTGCATTTGCCAAAAAAGTCTGTTTGAAAAAAAAAAACTTCTTCTTCTTCTTTTGTTTTTTCCCGGTTAGGGGTCGCCACAGTATATCACTTGTCTGCTCATGACTGGCAGTGGAGTTTTACGGTGTTGAGTTGCCAGCCTGGCACCCAACCTTCCACAGAAGGCACGCACACACTCACACCTAGGGCCAATTTAGAGTGTCCAATCCACTTACAGTATGTCTTTGGGATGTGGGAGGAAACCGGAGCACCCAGAGGAAACCCACGTGACCACAAGGAGGACATGCAGACTTCACACAGAAGGCACCCCAGCCAAGGATTGAACCAGGGAACCTCTTGCTGTGAGGCGACAATGCTAACCACTGCATCACCATGGCCGCCCCTTTGAAAATAAAAAAAAAAACATTTTTCGTTAATACATGTTCGTCCATATAGATTAATAATGTGTTGAAACCGGGTGGATAAATGTCTGCTTTATCAAGTCAATATTGTAAGGCTTCCAATCCATCCCAATGAGCGATGTTCATATAAAGGGCCGTAACATCTAAAGTACACATTATCCAACCCGGTTCCAACTGTGACTCAGACAAAAGTTTTAGAAATTCAGTGGTGTCTTTTAATCTGGATCGAATCATATTTAACAAAGGCTGCAGATATTGTGTTAAGAACATTGAAAGGGTTCTGTTAAGGAGCCCCTGCCAGATACTATCAGCCTCCCTGGTGGTTTCTCCAAACATTTATGTATTTTAGGTAGCAGATAAAGAATCTACTTCTGAGGATCATCCACAGTGAGTTGTCTTTTAGTAGCCATGTCAATAATTCCTTCATCTACTGCATGTTCCAAGAATTAATCTATATCATTCTTGAACTGCATAGTGGGTTCCAGTGGCATAAGCATATAATAACTAGCATCATGTAACTGCCTGAAGGCTTCCTACAGATAGTACTGCATATCCATGACTACCACTGCCCCTTGTCTGCTGAAATGATGACAATATTTGGAATATTTTTTAATTTTGCTAAAACCTGTTGCTCTTGTTTTGACAAATTATGGCCTAACATGCATAAGTCATGTTGTTTAAAATATAAATCATTAAGGACTGACTCTTGAAACGCTGAAACATATTTATCCATAGGAGGCTGAAAGTTTGATTTTCGAAAACGAAAATCAGTACATTTTGAGACTTGTCCTGCTCACCAAAAAATAGTTTCAAATTAAGTAAACGACAAAAGGCTAATACATCACTCACAACAGTATCTTCATTAACAAAAAATCCAGGAACATATGATAATCCTTTATTAAGTAGTTGTAATTCACCTGCAGTGAGATCACAGAGGAGATGTTGTGCACATTATGAGCATCTTTTATTGAGGTATCAGGACATTTAATAGAGTTTCCGCATTTTTCACTTTTTCTATGTTTTCTACCACCCCTGTGTTATTTAACCCTAAAGGGTCATCCACATTTTTGGATTTTTTATGTGCTGGGGACCAATGAGTAAGTACTTGTTCGATTTCTGTTGTGGATGATTCCTCACCTGAGGTACTACTGTAGTCTGTTTTTGGTCTCTTTAAAATAGATCTGTGTCTTTTCTTCCTAAGCTTACAGTACTGGACTCCCCATCTGAAAATCTTATCGTTTTTTTGGGACCAAATGTTTTGCCCCATTCATAATCTGCCAGATCCCGTTGAAATTTGTGTGGTTTCTTACTTTTCAATGTTTTCTCCAAAGACAACACATCTTTAGACAGTTTGTTTACACATGATTTGTATTGGGCCTGCCCATCAGAGGGTTTATTTTCCTCACATATCTGTTTGATATCTATAATGTTTTCATCTATGGTGCGTTCATAATAGGAGGAAAGAATGTTAACAAAGGACATAGTGGCCTGTTGTTGAGCTGATACCCATTTCTCCATCAATATATCATCAGGAACATAAACAAAAGGCTGTGTTCTGATTCTTAATCCCCTAGGCATTATATTTTTTGCTTGATATGCCCTAAATAATTTTAGATGCCACACATTAGTCCTAAGTGAGATCATACTTTTAGTAAGCTTCCCAAATAAATCCTTGCAAATATCATCAAGGTCCCTCAAAGGAATTTTCCAGCAAGAACACTAGTAGGGTGTATAACATTAAATAGCAAATAACAAATAAACAACCAGCCGGTAAACGTAGACTGTTCCACCAAACAAGCAAAAATAGCAGCAAAAAAGAAAACGGCAATAGCTATACAAAGTATAGCTCCAGACCACATAAAATGTAAACCAAGAACTTTAATATTCGGTAAGCACTTTCACCACTGTCTGTGGCTTCCTCAGACCATACACAAATACAAAAGCACATATAAACATTTTTAAAAACACTAATTTGTAAATATGAATGTAAGACACAGGCTTGCTGTCTTAAATGTAAAAAAAACTGCTGTTAGATGTGGAACTGAAAAAAAATGAAACAACAGTGCTCTCTGCTGACCACATAAAATATGTTGTGACCCTTTGATCTAAAGTCGGCTCCAGACGGTCCAGGTGAAGACATTCTTTCTATTGTTTTAACCAAGAGTTAAATTGCTAGATTTAAACATGCAAATGTAATTTTATTGCTCTGCTTCCTGACCAGCTGCAAGATAACATAAGGAGATGTTAAGAATGTAAATGCAGTTTCTGTTAGCAATGATGTAATGGGAACCAGGAATGTGATTTTAAAAACAGAGAGAATCAGAGGGAATTAAACATTTTTGTCTTGACCATCCAACTCATCAGCACTGTCTTGCTCTTGTGTAAGTTTATCTTAGATTTGTATTTTCTCTTAGAAATCACTAGAAACTAGAAAGATTAGACAAAGTCTTTTTATGTGATGTCAAAACTGTACTACTGAATTATTTTAAGTATTTCTCTGTGATCTCTGAACTCTTGACTGGCACTGTGTAGTAAAAAGTATTGTCTTGTGTTTTGATTATTTGTTATTAAATATTTTAAGCCCTTTTAACTGTGGCTGTTTTGTGTAGAGATAATTTAAGCTCTAGATTACATTGCATATTTATAGTGATTACTGTACCAAGTCACTCTAATAAGCCTTGACTGTTTAGTTATACTACCAATTGGATAATAATATTGCACAGTAATAATTGGGCACCCCTTTAAGGGCTTCTGAGTAGCTGATAAATATTAGCTGGGTGGTAGCAGTGATTTCTACCATATAGTCTGGGTAAAAGGGGCACAGCTGGAGAATCTGTGCCAGTCTTCCCCAACAGAGTCTGTGTGGTTGTGTAAACTCATATGTCAAAGTGTGTGTATGTGTGTGTGAGTGTGTGTGTGTGTGTGTGTGTGTGTGTGTGTGTGTGTGTGTGTGTGTGTGTGTGCATGTGTGCGTGTGTGTGTGTGTGTGTGAGCTACTTGGGCAGTGACACGAAGCACTGGTTGGACAGAGAGGGTGCTGGAGATTTTAGCTTCCCCAGCTGGCTGAGATCTGGACCCTACAGCTGTGCCAGTGGGGAGTCTTATTGGGGACCTGGAGAGGAAGGGAGCACCCAGCCCCAGACTGACTGTGATCTCTGTGTGCTCTTAAGGGCAATTGCACTTTACTGTGTGTATTTGTTATCCTTTCCTCCTATATAAGATGCCCCTCACTGGTGTTAGTGGTGAGGATTGAGGCTCTTTGATTTCTGGGCCAGGGCGCGGGTGTCACACATACCATTAAGCAATCATATCAATGCATTGCATCCTGCACATTTTTCATATTGCGTGGAGTGCTGTATCCTTGAATCATCAACAAAATCCTGTGATGCTGCTCCCCATAGTAATTTGTTATGCAAATTGTACTAAAAGTCAATTAGTTCATGCCACTTTGAGAAACTGTGAAGTACAAATGAGATGAAAAGAGTAGTAAACAATAATTTGACTGCAGATAATATTGATATGTGACTGTCTGCTTAGTAACAGTAACAAAACCTGTCTGCTGTTATATAACAAATATTGCTATTCTCAGCATTCTGTTAATCCCATTGCTGGAGCACAAACATATTTTTTTTACTCCCAATATGTTTTCCATTTCAATGCATCTCCTGAGCACATTACTTGATGTTTCTGCTTTTTAAATATGTATATTAAAGACATTAATTCTATTATTTAAAATCTTGATATTGGATGAAGGTAGGTATACTTACAGGTAGCCAAGATGGACTTGTTGGAGCATCAAGTGCCCAAACCACAAGGTGCGGAGAAACACAACTCCAATTGTTTTCCTTAGGAAATTGCTGCTAGGGGTAATTTCTATAAGGAACCCAGCAGCGATTCCTTTCTTTGTGGAGGTTTTCTTCCTTCCTCATGTTTGTGCAGAATTGGTATATATAAGTTTATGGATATTGCGACTTGGGTCCACAGCAGGGGTGAAGGAGGCGTTTCACCCTTTCGATATTTTGATCATTTTTGTTTGTTTTCTTCATTCCACAGCATCTTGATGGCCAAGATTTCATACGATATCCATGAAAGAATACATTAAAAAATAAAAAATCTAACTTTCTTTATGATATTTGTGTACCTGTAATTACTTTTTATTAAATGCAGGAGAACTCTGCTCTATTGTTAAATATACCGATTGCAACAGTAAGAAAAACATTTGTGTCTTAATTTTCACAGTTCTAAAGATTCTGTGGATCTACTAGGTCACTTTGCTCACTTGTACTATTAATAATATACCCAGTACTTTTGACTTTGTTTTGTTCACTATGAATAATGGCATATCATTTAAGTGTTATCCCATTATTTGATCTCAACACATTTAAAAACTTGGGATGCTGCAAGTCAAAACAGCAGCAATTCCCAAGGTGGTAAAACACAAGAAGCATTATTGTAAGGGGCAAACTCAAAAGCTCCCACATTCGTGAACTATGTACATATATACATATATACACAAATCCATGCATCCACTTCAGAAGCTTGAGTTTTCAGAAAGTCAAAATTCAAATGATCGAAACCATATGATTGACTTTCAGAAAATTCAAAGCTTTAGAATGGAGATTGCGGTACAGTGATGATCAGGGAATTTACACTTTTCCCTACTGTAGAGCGGTCTCAGAGTTGGTATATAGAATATGGATGGGGTGTGGAGGGAGCAGTAAAAACATAGAAAAAATGTTGATTTTTATTGTTCTGAAGTTTGAGTTGTCAGAAAATCACTCATATGGTCTCAACCATATGAATTTCGACTTTCTCAAAACTCAAGCTTAATGGGGTATATACATATATACATATGTTCAAACTTGTAAAAGTTCGAACACTGAAGTAAAAAAAAAAAACAACAAAAAACAAAATTAAACATCTGTAGCAGGGGGGCTATGCCCTTGCCCCCCCACACCCCCTACTTAAATATACCAACTACAAGATCGCACTAAATTGCGGAAATGGGAAATCTTCCCAGTACACACTGTACGGAGATCTCCATTCAGTCTGATCGAACTTTTACAACTTCAAACATATGGCCTCGGCCATATGAGGTTCAAACTTGCAAAAGTTCGATCACTGAAGGGGATCCATATATATATATATATATATATATATATATATATATATATATATATATATATATATATATATATAAATTTGATTGAATGCTCATTCATTTGACTGAAACACAAATCATCAAGCTCATTTGACTGAAAGAAAAGTGTAGAAGTCTATATACAATATGTGATGATGTCATTTGTGACCTTAAGATTTATTAGACAACTTAGTCTAGATGAGTATGTATGAATTAGCAATGACCACAATCATGCTTTAACCCCAGATCTGCAGGTGTTTGTGTTTGCACTGTGCACTGTGTGTGTGTCGTTTTTTATGCTCCATTGTTGCATGACCATGAAGTTAGTATGTGCAAGTAAAGGTTGTGTGGGCCCCCTGTAAAAACAGTTTCTTAATTACTATTAATCAAGGGAAGTATCTCCTTGTTTTTTTAAATATTATGGATTTTCTTCATTTTATTTGTTTTCTGAAATACAAAATTCAAAACTCTGCTAGTATTTGATGTGTTGTGTATGTTGTCATATAATTGCATTCATTTGGATTTCTGCATCTAGCATAATATGAATAAGATGTTAATATTGTTTTATGCTTTTCCAGGAAAGTTTATTGAGTTGTTCTTTCTGAGAAGTTGAAACCTCCAGTTTAGAAGCCTGTGGGTCGAACTAGTTATCTACGTTAGCTGTTTTATGAAGTACCTATTTTGTCATATTTTTTAAATCATCTCAAGCTTTTAAGATTACATTCAACAAAGATAATTTCTCCAATTCTTTTTTTTTCTTTTTAATTTATATTATTTTCCAACTGTCATTCCTTTTTATTTATTTATTTTCCAATTGTCTTTGATTTCATTGGTTACCCACCTGATACAGTTAGACTGCAATCCTGCAGAAAAGGAAGTAGGGTTGGCATAAATGGTTAAAGTCTTTACCTCACAGAT
>NC_056740.1:321594257-321596757 GCF_019279795.1 Protopterus annectens | reverse complement strand
CACTTTCTTTCCTCATATAATCTAATGAAATCTCCATGTGAAATAATATGAGAGATGAAAGAGACTGCATACCGCTCAAAGGATTTTATTGTGTCATTATTGATTGGGTTTTCACTATTTAATCAACAATTTGGCACTTTGAACACTTTTTTAATCCTTGGCTTGAATTGTGATGTGGTTTTGGCTACATTCACCTTTAGACATAAAATCATGTCAGAAATGCATGTCAATGAAATAGCAAACTTTGTTGCAGAAGAAAATATTAAGCAAACATTTGCTTGGGCAGTGAATGAATTCCAAGAATGGCAAAACTACAAAAATATCCATAAATCTTAAAATTTATACCACAGAAGAAATGAATGACTATTTCAAATAGTTGAATACTGATGTTTGTAACAGGACAATATATACTAACTCAGAGATTACACTACTGTGGGGAAAAGGATATATTTCCTTATCCCCACTGTACCATGCTTCGGTAAATCAGTAATTGCAAAAGTATTCGAAAAAGTGTTTTTTCGATAAACAGAAGTAAAACCATATATATCCAAATGATGAAAATAAGTTTCCTTTACAGGATTGTCGGTGCATTATCTATGATATAATGGGCTCAGAGCCTGGCAAATCGCACAGCAGAGCCACTGCTGCTCTGGGTTTAGTAGCTTCATTCAATGGTATTTAAACATCTAGTGAGGATGCTCCATGGATATCTCTTATGGGACATTTATTTATTATTATTACTTATTTATTTTAAATTTGTTAACCAGGAAAGTCCAACTGGACACATGCCCTTTTTCACCGGAGTCCCAGGGAGAAAAGCTCCAAGTACAGAGTAAAATATTACAGTAGACAATACAGTTGGATTATATCAATATATATAACATACCTGCATTCTTAAGTCTATAAATAATCCTGTTGAAAAATATTACCTTACAAAGACAGAGTTTAGACAATAAACACTTAAGTCATTGGGTTATATATACATTGTAATAGTGCAGGTAGGATGAGATATGTGTTAATGATAGAGTGGTACTTGAATAAAGTCTCAAGGCCATAAATAAGAGACTATATCCCCCAGCTTGCCTGAAAATTGTTAGGGATCCTGCAGGAAGAGCCAGGGACTGTTGTTGGTAACAGTGAAATCCAATCTGCTCTCCCTTGACTTGCTGTCATCATGATATTTACCAGCTAAATGATTTAGAAAATGAACAGATGGATAACAGCATTATGGGATTCAATTATTCAAGTAAGCCCAGGTCATATGTGCAAATAATCATCTGATCTACTGATAGTGTACATAAATGGATAATATGTAATCCTTCCAAGTATAGACCAACATGGCTGAAAGCATACACATCACAACACAGTTTGCATTCATTTACATGCACGACTACTTCTTCACACTCTATAATAACTCCAGTACTTTTCCCCTTTACCTTCCAGAACTGTCTCTGAGGTCAGTAAACTTTGATTCCATCATAACTCTTCTTTAATGCTCCTCCCTTATTATCATGTTTGACACTAAGAACTGGTCCCTGTCCTGATTGGAATGCCTGCATACACTCCAGTGTTGTCAAAGCAGTGGACATCACAGCTGCAGCCAATGAATTATGATGTTCTTGCACAGCTATTTCATTGGAAAACATAATTTACTACTACTGTTCACCTAAGATGTGCCTGCTATCTGTCAAATACTTCATCACTTCCTCATTTGAGTGCTAAAAAGCAAATGTTTTATTCTCAAATGAACTATAAATGTATATTTAAATAATGCATTTCATGAAACAGCATCAAATGAAATAAACTGAAAAATGTGTTAACTGAAGTGGTCATGCCCCATATTCATAGGTTCATAGGTTCATACTAGGCTATCTGCCCGAGGGCATTTACAAGCCTAGCCCATCGTTTTGTGGCTTATGCCACCCCTTTAGTATGGGGAACTATAACCATTATTTTGCTGTGCCTCTGTCGAGCAGTGACACTGAGGTAATCCCTGGGGTATATCTGCGATCTCCCATCCATTGGTCAAGATTTCTCTTGAACAAGGCCAGCGAGGTGCTCTGCCTCACATGTACCGGGATTTTGTTCCACAGCATAGGGAGTCTTTGGGTGATGAATCTATCCCTCCAGCACGTCCTATTAATAGCCGTGTCGAGGTTTAAGTCTCCCGCCCTTGTGGCTCTGATGGATCTAGATTTTTGAGGTGAAGCATATTCATCAAATCTGGGTTTGACATGGCCTTGTATGTTAGGCAAAGGTCACCTCTGAGCAAGCGGTGGCGACTGAATAGAGCTGGAGTTCTTTCAGTCGGGCAGCATAGGACAGATTTTGAGACCCTTTATCCTTTTGGTGAGGAACTTTGTGGCCTCTCCAGCTGCTGCAAGTGTCGGGTCAGATACATTCGAATGGGGCATTGTACTCAATCATTGGTCTGATGAGTGATGAGTAAAGGGAGACTATGACCTCCCTTGATCTAGATGAGAATCCCTTCATGATAAGG
>NC_056740.1:321569257-321589257 GCF_019279795.1 Protopterus annectens | reverse complement strand
CATGAATCCAGCAATACAGTAGTAATAACCCCTGAATAAAGTATACTGCAGTCAAGACAGAATGAAATGCATGTGAGATTCAAAACCAAACAGCGAAATCTGTTCAAAGTGTTGCTGCATCTGGAATGTGTATCCCAAAATCTGGATATGTTGCTCTCAGTCTGCAATATGCAGATAGGATGATTGTCTGATATACCAAATATCCACACTTGTCTACAGCTATATAAAGCAAATGTAGCAGGATGATGTAGCTGAACAAAGCTAGATATGAATGTGTATGAAGAACAATAAAATGTATATTGATGTTGCAGTAACAGTCCTATCACCAAGTTGAAATAGTTATCATATAGGAAACTGTAGTTAGAATAGTAGTGGGTATATAACTGTAGCTATTAGAAATGTACAGCATATGTATTGTTATTCGAAGGTGTTAATATTATTTTCTTTACCCCACCCTATAACCACATATAACCCATTCCACGTGAAAATGGTATGTGCAATCGCAATTAACACCCCTGGACATTTGTCCTGTTGGGTCATATATATTTGCATATCCGTTGATGCATCTGCCCTGTTCATACATCCACACCTGATGGCCTGTTGCCATCAATTAACCCTGCATGTTGTTGGACTGTGTATTTCTGTTCAAATTATGCATGTGTTATGCATGCTGTTCAATGGTGTGAATATCTGGGTGTTTGGTTAATGGGAATACTAATGCATGCTGTTACAACTAATTGTGAATGTTATTATATGTCACTAACCCAAACTGTCATGACATAATGCAAAACATAGGATGACAGGGAAGGCGGAATCCAGCAGACCCACCTCTCCCACCTCAGCTGGTGAGTGCACCTGGCACTAGTGCCGAGTCCGGACCCTCCACCGGTGGCCCTGTGCCACCTGCGGGTGGAAGCGCTGCAGGGGATGGGGCTCACCCCCCCTCTGCAAGTGTGGCCAGAGGAGAACCACCACTCACCCTCCGTAGCGTCTGGACTGTGGTGCGTAGGGAGATTCGGGACTCTGTTCTCGAGCCCCTACGCCAGCTCGAGGCACGGGTGGCGCAACTAACGGGCATGCCTGTTGCCCGGCCTACACAGCCCCCAGCACAGCCCCGTCCTGGGCAGTGAAGGAACAGTGGCAACTGCATATGGGTGGGGATATCAGTTCCACTGCTGCCATCTGTGGGCTCATGGGCTCTGGATATCCAAACCTCCATCCCCGTCAATTGTGTAACCCCCCCACACGTGTCATACACCACCCCTGTATGCGTCTTGTTTGTCATGTCTGTTTACCTACCCAACCTACCTCCCCAGCTGTATCAACTTCCTTCACCTGACATACCACTCTCACCTGAAAAAAAAAAAAGGGCACTCTGTACCCACAAAAAAATTACGCCCCATACATAGCTGCCCATTCCGCATACATGTCTGCTGGACATGGAATCTATCAATTACAATTGGCTGTACAACAAGTATTATTGTTGTCCTGACACCTCTCTCAGGGGTGGAAGGTTTCAAATGTCACACCAAATTACATACATATGCACAGCTGTTGCTGATGAAGAAATGGGCAGCTATGCGCCTTACCTACATCCCTCCTGCACATCCCAAGCTTGTTTCCCTACTGTCTTACTGTGCGCGGAGCTAACAGCCAGTGCGCATGCGTGAGCTCCGCGCAAACCAGTGCTAACCCGGTTACAACTGCTTAAAAGTGCCTTCGTCACTTTGATTGACAGGTCCTGTACTCAGTTCAAAAGCAAAATAAAATCCCACTCTCAGTCCCGAACCCAGGACCTTGGAAACACTAGTCTGTATGACCTACCACTAAGCCATGACTCTTATAGAAAAACATTGCGCTAAAATAAATATAACATGTAATAGTAGGGATGAATGTAAAGGGAATATAGGATGTGTAGTACACAAAGCATGTCATTTAAAATTACTGTCAGAACTACTGGATTTCCATAGTAGTGTGTGAACAGAAACAGCCATGCTAGTTGGTAGCTTGTAGATAATAAGGTCAGTTAAAGTACATATATAAATGTATGTATATATATATATATATATATATATAGTTGTAGGAGTCATTGTGCATACACACTTGCTACAGGGAACATGAGAGAGGAATGGAGAAATGTGAATATACAACACAGCCTGAATCATGAGAGAGATACTAACCTTTACACTCACAGAACACTGTCCACAGCATACCAGCATGGTCCCCGCCCTCACAATCTGAAAGGGCAACGCCTATCCCACATACCCTTTTATAGCACTGACCTAAAATCACAGTGAGAACTGCAATCAGTACACAACTGGCTGTATGCAATTAGCAAATGCTGGCTTACAACTGGTGCAGAGGCCATCACATGGACCTATGCAGATACCTACAAAAGCATCCAGTGCTAACACTCCCCACATGCAATACATTCATTGCATTGTCTGTAAGCAGACAGAGGGAGAGCGAGAAGTGAGAGAGAGAGAGCAAAAAAAAAAAAAAAATTATACATTGTGACTCTGTCACCTGAAGCTGTCAGCACTGACAGTAGCAGCAGCAAGCAGAAGCAGTGGTAACACAACCAGCTGCGACAAACACAGGTAATGCAAAGTAGCAGGTTAATAGTGTGCATACTGTGAACCCTCCAAATGTGTCATAGGTCTGTATCCATAGGTATGTCCATGTGATATGTTGTGTGTACGTAGTTCCACCAAAAGAGGATGACCATACATTACATGTCAATCAGTCTTAGGCCATGATCCTGGCACCAGTTGTCTGTGCATTGGCCCAGCAATGGCTCTAGTGACTGCTTTGAAAGGTCAGCCAGGTTCAAAAGGCAGGATCAGCCCATCGCAAAGGCACACTGGCTGGGAACAAGTGTCTGCAGGTACCCGATATCACTGCATATGCATCCCATACTGCATAATTCCATAGCTTAGCAGACCAGGCCCATTATGCATATGATGTGGTAATTCCCAGGGTCAGTCAAGGTGCCCCCTTAGTGGTGTGGGACCACTGTTGCTGTATGCCACTGTCCAGGTACATATCCTGTAGTACGGCCAAGATAAATTATCAGTGTTATATGCGGTTGTATGTCCTCTTGGAGTGCCGGTAGCACACATCCAGTGATACCACGAGGTCACAGTGATGCTGTGTGTTCTTCTCTGCTGAGGGTGGCCCTCACCTGGACATGTGAGATGATAGGGGGGTTACATCCAGCTGTGATAAATATTTCAACTGGTGGGGGAGAAGGAGGGGGGATACGTGCACCGAACATGTCTGCAAGATTGTTGCCAATATCCGTGTGTTTGGTGAATGTTAAGTAGATGTGTATTAACACAGAGCATATCTGAGGCATGTGGTCCATATGTGTAACATAACTGAAGAAGGCCTTGTGGTCATCCATAGTGTTTGTGTCCATTTCCCTCCCAGAGTAGGCCGTGGCCATTGTTATGACGGACCATAGCGTAGTACCAGTGCTGACCACAGATGCCTTCCCTTAATGTGAATGTGCTCTGCCCTGCAGTAGCCTCCTGCTATTGTTATACAATCTGCCTCTGTCTGGGGTCCACCGGACAGGATGCCTAACCTTTGTGCATAGGGTCTGGGTTAGAAATGTGTGTGCTAGTTCCATGCAATCTGTGGCATGTCCATGGTAAGCATCTGCAAAGGGGTCAGCAGTGTGGCTTCCACTGGCCCAGTGTGCTGCATGGATACCATCTCAGTCCCAGCAAGTGAATAACTGTCTAATCACATACATATCAAAATAGTCTACTGTGCTGGTGGTGGTGGTGGGATATGTATATCCAGGCCGAGTAACTTCTGTCCACATCACAGTAGTGGATGGTGTCCCACATACAGTACCTTGGGATGAACCCCCAGAGTGAGGTTGTGCATTGCAACTGTCAGTGTGTGCTGACCGATGGGGCATGCTACTATGTTGTGTGGAATGTGGCAGGTATTGTTGCACAGGTGTCGGCTGAGCCCTGATATCTGGCCATGTACCTGTGTATCCACCACGACACACACACATGCAACATATGGGAGTAGTAGTATATCACTACACATGAGTATCATGTATAGTATGTGTGCCATATATTGCTGACATGGTCTGCTGATATCCTGTTTGTGTTCTCTTCCAGGGAGATGGCGCGACAGCGTAACCCCGCCTACTCTGTGGTGGAAGATGAGGAGATCCGGCAGACCCTGGAGCGGGAGTATGACATCCTGTTTTCCCGCACCAGTCAGAATCAGCAGGAGAGGGCCGCACTGTGGCAAGACCTTGTCCGTAGGTTAAATGATATTGGCACGCATAACAGGACATATGAGCAGGTACGACATCACTGCAGTGATTTAATCCGAAGTGTCCGTCAGCGTGCATCAGATATCCACAGGCAACAGGTCGCCACATTAGGTGGGGTGGCCACACATCCCCCCCTCACCAGACTGGAGGGGCTACTCCTAAGTGTTGTGGCTCCAGCCCCGGAACACCAACAGCAGTACACCTGCATTATGATGGAGGCTGGTTCCACACAGCAGCACGACATGGAGCGTGCAGATAATATGCCATATGTACACTTGACTGTTATGTACACTGTATCATATGCAATATCAATGGCACAGTTGTGCCCACTGACATTAATCACATCATTTCTGCAGGTCCCTCCAGGGTTACAGCAAGGCAGGCCATCCATGCTGGTGAGTGTGTTTAACATAACCTTTAATAGTCCTGATAATGCTAGTAACAGTAGTGTAACTCAGTAGTGCTCTGTGTGTATACTGCGGGGTGTGCATGTGTGCATGTGTGCAGGTGTGCCTGTGTGCATGTGTGCATGTGTGCCGGTGTGCCTGTGTCCACGTGTGCATGTGTGCATGTGTGCCTGTGTCCACGTGTGCATGTGTGCATGTGTGCATGTGTGCCTGTGTCCACATGTGCATGTGTGCATGTGTGCATGTGTGCATGTGAACATGTGACCATGTGTGCATGTGTGCATGTGTGCATGTGTCCATGTGAGCATGTGACCACGTGTGCATGTGTGCATGTGTCCATGTGTGCATGTGTCCACATGTGCATGTGTGCATGTGTGCATGTGTCCACGTGTGCATGTGTCCACGTGTGCATGTCTGCATGTGTGCATGTGTACATGTGTGCCTGCGTGCATGTGTGCATGTGTGCTTGTGTGCCTGTGTGCATGTGTGCATGCGTGCATGTGTGCCTGTGTCCATGTGTGCATGTGTGCCTGTGTCCATGTGTGCATGTGTGCATGTGTCCATGTGTACATGCGTGCATGTGTGTATAAGTGCATCACTGGTAACAATGTCTAGAGACTGTAAACTGTGTTTCCTGTCTTCCTCCCACAGGTTCTGGGGCTGGTCTGGTCACCTGCAGCAGGGAACCTGAATCCTGTGCCACGGCTACTGGTAATGATGATATTTGTGTAATGGTACAGGAAGGTGTGTCAGGGTCTGCCATTGGTCAGCCAATTGACAGTACACAGCTGTCAACCCCATCATTGCGCACAGTCATCCTGCCTGTACATCCTTTGTCACCATTGTCCCTAGGTGATGGACAGGATACAGTGGGCATAGACCAGGGTAATGTGGTACCTGTGGCACATGCGTCCCCACACAGCAGCCATGGGCAGGGTCCTCCGATGGTACCACACAGACAGTTGCCCATGGGTTCTCGTGGGAGCATCCGTGGGCGTACTGCCTCTGGCCGACGTGCCCAAAGAGGTCTGTCAACCTCAGCTATGTTTCAGACTGTCATGCAGGCACAGTCACGTATGGAAAGGTACACCAGACAGGGTCTGAGGGAGCTGAGAGCATGTCGCACAGCCATGACAGACAGTATGCGTGACATTGCGGATGCTATCCGTAACTTCACGGATGTCATAGACAGACGTTGTGGGGACATATTACAGCAGTTCCACAACCAGATGTCCATGAGCCAGGGCAATGGTGGGCATTTGCGGCATCGACGTGGCCATATGCCAGAAGCAGCAGCAGCAGCTGGCAGTTGGCGCATTCTACAACAGGCTCGAGCATGCCCCCATAGTGCCAGCAGCAGCCCCAGCAATGCTGGGTCTGTGCTGTCATCAGAATGCCCCAGCAGACCACGTGCACATGGCTCTGGACAGTCCCAACAGGGACTTGTGTCCAGTCAACACACTCCCGCTTCTGATGATAGTACGCAGTCTGGCTTAGTACTGGATATGGTCCATAGCACCCCTGCCAGGCACAGGTACCGTGTCCGTGCACACAGACACTGATCTGTATGGCCTGCCAGGTGCAGTCTGTGGCTGTCCACAAACCCCTGTATATGGCAGCCATGAGGTGGAACTGTGTGCGTGCACAACACACATGCGAAATGATAACACCTTGGGCGACCAGATACACGCACACACTGCACCAACACTGCCCCACCCTGTACTGCTGCCCCTCACCAACACACATACACACACATGTCAATTGGTGGTATCAGTGGCTGACTCAGGCATACCTAATCCATACCCTGTGCATATGATGACACTGTGCCACTTCCTGCAATCTCCAACATCATTGCGGGAACAGGTAAGCATGTTGCTGATGCACAGGGTGACTACATAGAAGTGTATTAGTAGTATCATGTTGGTAACAGTACAGTGTGCTGCTATGACTGTGTGTTTACCCCAGCATGCCTGCTGCAGTAACTGTATGAATGTCCTGAATTGTTATCTGCACCCATAGTACATACCAAAGCATAACAGCTGCACATAATTGCATGCCGGTGGTAAGGTTGTCAACAGATAGCCGCATACATGGGTAGCACAGGGGGAAAGCTAACGCAAGTAGTGATATGCAATGGTGGACATGTACAGTAATGGTGTCAAGTTGCCCACAATGACTATGCCATGTGGATGTTCATGCATGTAGATATGTGTGCAGTACCAATGTAATCCAACTCACAAATAAGTATGACATAATATCAGTTCTACCATGGGCATCTGCGCTGTGTATTCCTGGGTACATGTTGATAGTGCTTACATATTTGCATTGTTACTTACTGTTATTGTTACCCCTTCTTTGTTGTATAATGCACTACTTCCAGCCCTGTTTACTGTAGCTTTGTTTGCATGCATGTTCGCTTGGGGTTCCCTGGAACACTGCTTACACCTGCAATGCAGAGTTGCAGTGCTTCTGTAGACTTCTAGTGACATCTGCATAGCGTACGTATGTCAACTTTACACATGACAGAACGTCACTGTCTGTCCTGTACGCATGTACGTTGCCTCTTACACATTGCACACATCTTACCTGGCATTTACCCACGTGTGCAGTCATATATGTCAGTGCTATGAAACAGTAGCGGTACACCCACACATACACACCTTCAGTATGTTGTTCCCCATTGGCCCTATGTGTTGGTACTCACCATGGCAATCACACTACTAGGGTAGCATGTGCAAAGGTAACCTGTGAATTGCCTCTATGGTCCAGTTGTGGTTTATGTGAGTCATGTGTCAATGTCACAGCTGCCACATGTATGCAGTCAGCCATCACCCTTGGCCAGGAACGTACAACACATGTGTGGGATGCCACCACACAGCCAATCTGGGGACTGGTCTCTCTGAACCCAGTAATGCCATACCCTGTCAGCTGGCATGTCATATATACTACATCCTGGACAAACGTCAACCCCAATCCCTGCTGCTACTATTAATAATACCCCTGAAGATGTTCCTGATAGTTTTGACCAGTTCTTTACTGAGACATTTTAGGCCCTAGCTAGCCATCTACCTCCTAGCTCCCCTGGTCCTGAAAGTAGCACCCCTAGAAAACTACTTGCGTTCAGCTGCCAACCAGTCACCACTTCACTTCTCCGTGCCTTGATTGAAACAGTGAAACCCACTACACTTTCTGCTGATCAACTCCCTGCCGAGTATCTATCAAAACCAGATGATGCTATTGCTTACCCCGTCTTAAAGGTAAACAAAGGAACCATGGTAGAATCTAACTTTCCCACCATCTGGAAAATGCCATATGTAATCCCACTTCACAAATGAGGCAGCTCTACTGAATTCTCCAATTATAGGCCAATAGCTATACTCTCTCCACTTGCAAAGATTATGGAAACATTCGTCAGAGACAATGCATGCACCACCTAATCCAAAATTGCATTATGGCAGACACTCACATGGCTTACGTCCTCATCACAGCACTACTTCAGGCCTCCTAGCCTTTACTAACACCAGAAACCATACTTGCAACAGTAATTATATATCCTCAGCCCTCTTTTTGGATCTTTCCAAGGCATACGATATGGTTGATCACCAACTTGTACTCCACACCCTGCAAACACTGTCTAGATACTGGAGCCTTCCAATGGTTTCAATCCTACCTGCATGGTCGACAGCAGGCTTGCCTCTGGCAGAACAAACTCTCTAACCTTCTACCTAACACCCTCAGAGTACCACTAGGCTCTATACTAGGGCCCTTGCTGTTCTCCATCTTCATTAACGACCTTTATACTGTCATCCCAAAAGTCAGCTGTGTCCAATATGCTGAAGACTCTACCCTGATCTGCTCAGCCACATCTCCAGTAGAGATATGGTCAGCTACCCAGACCACCTTTAATACAATAGAAAACTGGCTTTCTGAACATCGTCGGATCCTAAATCCCAAATAAACTAAACTGCTGTTATTTCACCAACACGTAGGTCTACCGCTTTCAGTGTTACCATAACATCAACTGATGGCACAATAATCTCCCCTGAGCCATCTCCGAAACTATTAGGTGTCATCATAGACAATAATCTCAAATGTGACCTACATGTTAACCAGATTATCAAAGCCATCAATAGAAAACTAGGGTCACTTTACAGAATTAAAGCCTTCCTAGCCCCTCCAGCTAAAGGTGCCATAGCTCGCTCACACCTTGTTTCAACCCTTCTGTATGCATCCCCTCTACTCTCGAAAATGAACAAGACTGTCCTTAACAAACACTCAATTTGCTACAACCACATTGCCAGGTTTGCCACTGGGCTGCCTTTTAGGACACATCATTGTATCAATCTAAATCAGCTTGGTTGGCTTGCAATACCCAGCCTAATACAGTATAACCAACTGATTATGGCCTATAAAATCCTCTATAATCCAGACGATACTCCTGCACTTCAAATATTATCACCCCCTATAACAATCCTAGACCGCTTCAATCCTCTAACAAATTACTACTTCAGACTAGCAAGTTTAATAACACAGCCGGTGATTCTCTCTTTGCAAACCCTGTAAGTAGATCCTGGAACTCACTTCCAGCTGATATTATCCTACTGTCCACCTTAGGTCAATTTAACAGTAGACTCAAACAACATTTGTCACTTAACTGGCTATGTCAATGTATCAAGCCTGGCTAACTCGAATGTGTAAAATCTGTGAACCACTTTACTGTGTAATTTTAATTTAATCCTGACTTGTGCTCAGGACTAACATTAACCTGTGGGACATGTTTGACTTGCTTACCTATGTAATCTCTGTAAATAATCTGTTTGTAATATGTAATGCTAGTATTATGTAATGCTGTATCTGCTACCCTCGTAGCTTGTCTCCACGGGCCTCCCCTGGAAATGGACATGCATCCAGTCGGACTATCCCAGTCAAACAAATGTAGGATAAATAAATAAATAAATAAATAAAATATATTACAGTGACTACAATACAAGTCAGACATTGACACGCACTGACAGCATGCTGAACACACTGGGGCATACGTGGGGACTCAGAATAGCAGCCTGCCTGGGCATCACACACCTCCGCAGCTGGCACACAGGCATATGTTCTGTCAGAACAGAGCACATGCCACACATGGCACGCACATCCCCTGTGCCACACACTCACAGCCTGTAGGGCTACACAACACACCTGCTACAGACGTGTCAGGTACCTGTCTTGTGTGCTGCACTGGGGTCCCGCTCAACAGGCTGTATCTGGTGAAGGTCACAGTGATATGCCTTAGGGGCACTATGGTCCACCACAGCACACATGCATACAGGTCAGTCAGAGGCATGGACACATATGACTCAGTCATTGACCATGCCAGTATGGCTGCCTGAGACATACCTCCCTGGACTACATGATAGGGAACATAGAATGGATCTCTCAGCATGTGGCACAGGCCAGTATGAGCCTGATGTTGGTTGCCAACATACCCTCACCAGGTATTCTACCACTATATGTGGAAAGGGTGTTGTATGTCTACATTATGCTCAGTCTCCACTGTCATTCATAGGGTATCCACTGGCTGTCAACGTGTGCTTACATGCTAGGGAAGCCACAATGGTGTGCAAGGGTCATCTTGCACGTGACACCCATGGCCTGATGTATAATGGCAAAGCTCCTTGGTACACACATACTGCCTTATGCTGCAGGACATGGTTTAAATAGCCACCTCCGTGGGTATCACACAGGTTAGGACACTAACAGTGCTGCTACACAACAACAGCAGTGTACACCGGAAGATGCATGGTCCAGACACTGCCCTCAGCACTGTGAACTGCAATGTCTGTGCAGTACCAGATTCATGATTCATGGCTCACAGGTGTTACCCATCACTGACAGGTTATGCCCCATACCATGCCTGTCGTCCCCTACACATGTAACACACATGGATAGGGGGGTGGTATCCCAAGGTAACACAGATACACGCACCTCTAGGTTGTTGGCACAGCACAAACCATCAGGGCCTACTAATGTGCAGCTAACAGTGTGTCGGACTGCCATCTGGTTCATAGCCTGGCACACACAACCCTCCCATACAGAGGAAGACCACCTATCCTCCATAACAACACTGGCAATATGACAGTCTCAAGAACTGTGTTTATATGGCCGGACTGCATCCAGCCAAACATTGTGTGTGAGCATTACTGTAGCTACAACACACTAGTTGAAGGGTTCACAGCATGTGGTCACTGAATTGCAGTGGAATGACATGTTACCACTAACACAACAGGTGGGAACATGCAGCACCTGTACATCAACTACATGTACACTATATAGGCCAGACCAGATGTGTATTCCCTGCTGTAGGTCTTTCACCATAGACACCCACACTGTATAGAGACATACCACGTGCGGACCCTGCACAGTAAGACACAGTCATATTGGTATACATTGCAAATACCATTTATCCACTCGAGGCATGTGTCAGACATGGTAACTACTGCAGGTCACAGGTATTTATGTGTATGTGTCACACACATACATCATGTGTGCAATGCCATTGCTGGTTTAGGCAATGGCATGCATTGTTATGTACAAACACCCACACAAGGTCATAATGTGTGACACAACCACACGTGACAGTTGCGAGTTACCAAAACATACCTATCTGTACTCAGACAATGGTAATAGACACAGCAGCAGAGCACACTATTGGCATTACTAGCCAACTAGCCCTGTTTGGCTGTGCTGATAGTGTGGTGACATCCCCTGTGTTTACTGGGGGAGTATGCAGCATCTGGTGTATTGCAGTATTTGCCAAAAGGATCTGTTCTCTCACACTTGCATTTACACACACCCTACTACCCCCACACACACGCACACTTGCCACTTGCAGGATTAATTCCCCTACCTAACTAAGTCATGACACATGAGAGAGACGCATTAGCAAAGCGCACTATTCGGTTTACTAGATAGTTTCTCTTCTCTGGCTGTACTTATAGGGTGTTGACATCATCAGTATTTTGAAAGGGTAATGTGCATCAGGTAGTGTGATCTCCTGATTGCCAAAACTAACATGTCTTTCATATGGAAATGCACACACACAAACTCCCCACATCCAAACACACACACATGCCATTTACAGGGTTCAAACTCCTACCTAACTACATTACGATACTCAGGAGAGACGCATTAGCAGAGTGCGCTATTAACATTACTGGAAGGCTTCCCTTCTCCTGCTGTACTTATAGGGTGCTGACATCATCTGTGTTTAGAAAGGGAAGTGTGCATCCTGTAGTGTGTTCTCCCAGTTGCCCAAAGGGACATTTCCCTCACACATATTTGCACACACACACTAACCCCCCTCATCCAAACACACACACTTGCCATATGCAGGATTCAAACTACTACCTAACTATGTTATGACACTCGAGATGGATGCATTAGCAGAGTGCGCTATTCCCATTACTGGGAGGCTTCCTTTCTCCTGCTGTACGTATAGGGTGCTGACATCATCTGTGTTTAGAAAGGGGAGTGTGCATCCTGTAGTGTGTTCTCCCAGTTGCCAAAAGGGACATTTTCCTCACACATATTTGCACGCACACATTAACCCCCCCCTCAACCAAACACACACACTTGCCATTTACAGGATTCAAACCACTACCTAACTATGTTATGACACTCGAGAGGGACACATTAGTAGAGCGCGCTATTCGCATTACGGGGGGTCTTTTCTTCTCCTGCTGTACTTATAGGGTGCTGACATCATCTGTGTTTAGAAAGGGGAGTATGTATCCTGTAGTGTGTTCTCCCAGTTGCCAAAAGGGACATTTTCCTCACACACACTAACTCCCCTCATCCAAACACACACACTTGCTATTTGCAGGAATCAAACCACGACCTAACTATGCTATGACACTCGAGACGGACGCATTAGCAGAGCACGCTATTCGCATTACTGGGAGGCTTTCCTTCTCCTGCTGTACTTATAGGGTGCTGAAATCATCTGTGTTTAGAAAGGGGAGTGTGCATCCTGTAGTGTGTTCTCCCAGTTGCCAAAAGGGACATTTTTCTCACACATATTTGCACACACACACTAATCCCCTTCATCCAAACACACACACTTGCCGGATTCAAACCACTACGTAACTACGTTATGACACTCGAGATGGACACATTAGCGGAGCGTGCTATTCGCATTACTGGGAGGCTTTTCTTCTCCTGCTGTACTTATAGGGTGCTGACATCATCTGTGTTTAGAAAGGGGAGTGTGCATCCTGTAGTGTGTTCTCCCAGTTGCAGAAAGGGACATTTCCCCTCACACATATTTGCATACATACACTAACCCCCCTCATCCAAACTTGCCATTTGCAGGATTCAAACCACTACCTAACTATGTTACGACACTCGAGACGGATGCATTAGCAGAACACGCTATTCGCATTACTGGGAGGCTTCTCTTCTCCTGCTGTACTTATAGGGTGCTGACATCATCTGTGTTTAGAAAGTGGAGTGTGTATCCTGTAGTGTGTTCTTCCAGTTGCCAAACGGGACATTTCCCTCTCACCGCCTTGCACACACACAAACCCCACTCACCCACACACACACACACACTGAGCATTTGCAGGATTCGAACCCCTACCTAACTATATTATGACACTTGAGGGAGACGCATTAGCAGAGCGCACTATCCAAATTAATGGGCATCTATTCTGCACCTGTAGTATTTCTAGGGTGCTGACATCTTTATTTCTACAGAGGTATATAGATGTAGTACTACCTGTCAGGTGGGGGATATCATATATATGCATTTGCAGCCACCTACGTCAGGGTCAGATATGCACATCGCACTGGCAGGTTATGTTCTATACCATGCTTTGGGACCACAGGACCTGTAACACTCAACACAACCAGTCCAGAACACCACACCCACATCCAGGACAAACACTTAGCTTCCCTGGGATCAGTGCTAGGATATGCAGGTATTCACATACACCATTCCAGTTGTTAACATCAGGTACAGGCATATTGTGTGTGAGAACTACTCAGGCCTCTACCACTTTACCCTACAGCCACTACAATTTGTGGGTCCATGTACTATGGCAGAACCACACACCACAGCCACATGGGTGAATACATATTGCACCTGTCCATCTGCAACGTGGGTACTCACTGTTCCACACCAGAGGTAGACCACCATTGTTGATATCTGACCATAGCCACCTTTCCCTGGACATCCATATCTCATCTCCACCCCCAGGCAAGGTTGTCACTACACACAAACTGTGTTTAGCACAAGCAGACTCTACACTTGTGTAGACTGGGGTGGATGACTTCAGAGAACCCATGCTGGAGGACTATACTGGCCACTCAGCATAATCCTTGACAATTGCATCCTATGAGCATGTGTACAGTTTGCATTGGTCATGCTATCCCACATATACCCATGACTGCTCCACAACAAGACACCTGTCAGCTGTACACCAGCCATATATGCACCGTTCAACAGATGGAGTGACCTAATACATTGCAGAGCTGTAGCCCACAGAGGGAGGACATCTGTGGATAGTTCCAGTATGGCACTTCATTCACACATACTCATTACAACACAGTGTTGACAGTGGAATCGTCCAGAGAATGCAGATAGGGCTCCCCTCAGTCTGTTATTGATGGACACCTACTGTCAGAGATCCTCAGCAACCCTCTCACAGCACACACTGACAACATGGCTGTGGCTTAGCACATTCAATCCCTGAGACCTCCACTGTGCCCCTGCTTGACAGAGGCACAGCTCACTAGCCTCACATGTTGCCTTCTGTGACCTACTTTAGAGTGGCACAGTAGCCTACTATCCTGGGGATGCAGATGCCAAGCACACTCTGTCTGAGCTGTCATTCCCTGGTGCAAGAAGCCTAGTATTGACCTCTACACCCATATGTTCAGTTGTTGGATGCACAATATTTGTTGTGCTGTTCTACTGTTTGCAGGTCTTTATTGCCATAGCATTCCCTGTTCCTATGACCAACTTGTGTATCTGTGGCAGATGTTTGCATATGACGGCGATCCACTATATCACTTATGTCTCTGTGGTCATTTACTGTGTGCACTGGGCTGAGTGCTGTGTTGTGGTTGGTTCCTGGACTGACACGTACAAATACCAGATATGTGTGGCCAACTGCTAAACGGAGATATGGCCTAAGTGTGTGAGCATGCCCAGTTCAGCCTTTCCATTGCATGTTGTCTGACATATGCCTCATTTATCAAAGTGTGCGAGCATGCCCAGTGTGAGCTTTCCATATGTTGCACTCTGAAGTCCACCACATATTTGGGTGTGTGTGACCTTCAACATTATCGCACGTTTATGATTGTGTGTTGGGTGTCATGTTGTGTACTAACTGGCCAACTGCTTCGTGTCTGCCACAACAGGGATTATACTGTGCCTGCAGGAATTGCATGGGATACTTTGCAGACAGTTCTCAACATACTTTCATAATGACCTAACACTGTAGTACCGTATAGTGTACTGGTTCGGTACTTTCACTGTGGTGGACAGTATCCTGGGCTTTAGTCCTATGACTGCTTGACATCTTCATAGTGAGCACAACAGACTGTGTAGGGGCCAGTTGTGCACATATGACCATGTTGCAATATGTTCAGATATGGACTACCTACACCAGGCTCGTCCAACATTGCTAGTGTATTCCACAACATGGGTGGACATTGGCAAACACTAGCGATGTTCCGTAGGCCTTTTCTGATGCTAGTCACAGGGTGTGTTTGTCCTTCGACACACATTGTAACTGGAGTTTGCCATTACATATGTCATGGTTGGTATACTGTGCCTCCATCTACCTCTGACATAACAGTGATACCCAGGGTAGCCTACCATCTCCCATACACTCATCAGGATGCCTCTTGAGGGGTGTCAATATGTGGCTCTCTGGCTGACCTGTACCAGGAGTTTACTGAAGTGTGGGGTTGCCTTCTGTGTTATGGATCATTCTGTACAGCTTGTCCTATGTATGTCAGTGCTGGGGTTCAGGTCTCTCATGTGCATAGCTCACTGCCATTCAGATTGTACAAGGTGCAACATGTTCATTCATTCCAGGTTGGACATGGCTTCATACATCAGGCACAGCTTTCTTGTAGCTGGGAAGGATGGCGGTGTGTGGGGCTGCAGTTTGTTTACTCAGGCAACACATGCATCTGTTCATGCTCTTTGCTACCCCTGGTGGGGTACTGTTGTGGACTTTACAGTTGATGGAGGTGTCTGCTGCGGTATATCCCACAGGGGCTATTGTAGTCAGTTGTGATGCTGATGGAGAATGGCTGCAGAACCACAGTGAGTTCCCCTTATCTACATCTGCCAGCCTTCATGTTTGGGTGGGTATATGGTACATGTTTCTGCGAACACTACAGCCACATGTTTGTCCAGTGCAGGATATTTATCAACTTTTGTACCCAGGTCTCACATTACATGTTAGGTACCTCATGGGTTAACACCTGTGTGGTAATTTGTGGGCACTTACTGTATATCCACGGTGGTTGTCTATACACAGTTCTGCAATTAGCTTGCTGACATGGCTATGGCTACAGTTGTCTGTTTGTAGGTGGCCCTTTTGTGGGTTGCTTGTGTCAGCTGGGGGCCAGATATGGTGGGCTGTTTGTACTCCTCTGCATACATGCTCAGTCACAGTCCTTCCATGTTGGCCTATACCTATGGGACATGTATACAGAATGGGGGTGGGGGTGGGGCCAAGGCCAGGCCTTGTGGGATGCCACTCATATCCGCTTTGTAGTCTGACATGGATGCAGCATGTCTGACCATGTCATTTCTGTCCTTGGTCTGCTTTGCAACCCCTCTACTGACATAGGGGTGTATATTTAGGCTGGTGAACATATCCATACTGAACACGTACGGTATTGTCTAGAAGCATGTGCACGGTCCAGCTACGCTGTGTGGACCACATAGCCCTCATCAATGACCTTAATGACTGCTTCAAATGGGTCAGACATATTGAGGGGCCGGTTCTGCAGTTACAACAGCCACAGTGTGTAGGGTCCAGTATCAGTGGGTCCACATTAGCCTTTTGTCTGTGGTACATACTGATCCTTTCCATAGCTGTGCAGAACAAGCTTGTCAGGATCCTGGGGTGGTAGTTTGGAGTATCCATTCAGGCAACACCTTTGTTGTGATGGACCACTGTTGTTGTACACTACTCTTTGGGTACATATCCTGTGGTAAGGCTGACATTGGCCAGTAGTGTGATTTGGCATTCCATTATTCTTGGGGTTCATGTTGGCCTCAGCACAGGACACCATCACATACCTTTGCTGCTGTGTGTTCTGCTTTGCAGATGATGGCTGTTACCTCAGCATCTGCAATGTCAGGGGACCATCTGCTGGGATAGGTATTTTGCACTCGGGGGGGGGGTTGCACTGCACCTGACAGATTGTATGTTAGCAATATGTGTGTGTGTTTGGTATGTTGTTTGTAATATCTGTGTGATTCGGAGCATATCTGTGGATGCCCAACATGGTTCCTACCATCAGTTGGGTAAGCCTTGTGATTATCCTTAGTGTCCTGTACATTTTGTATCTTCATAGGTTCATGGGTTCATAGTAGGCTAGACACCCTAGGCCATTAGTAAGCCTAGCTAGAGTGTGTGTGTCTTTTGCCACCCCTTGCTATGTTCAATTATGGCCATTTATGAGGTTCTTCACTGTGCCTCTGTCTGGTCATGACACAGTGGAGACCCCCAGTATACATGTACGGTCATCCATCCACTTGGCAATATTCCTGTTGAGGGGTGTCAGTGAGGGGCTCTGCCTACCATGGATTGGGATCCTGTTTCTGGGTGTGAGGAGCCTATGGGTTATGTATCTGTCCCTCCAGCACATCTTATTTCATTATGTGTTGAGGTTGACATCTGTGACTCTCACAGCTCCAATGGCTTTGATTTCCTGTGGTGTAGCATGTCCATTACTCCTGTGTTGGACATGGCCTTGTACAACAGACATACAATGCCTCTGTGTAGGCAGTGTGTGACTGCTGTCAGCTGGGGTGTCTACAGTCAGGCAGCGTATGACATATATTTCACACCCTTTATCCTGTTGGTGGGGTAACTATGAGGTCTTCCGAACCGCTGCAGGTGTCACATACGGTACATCCCATATGAGTCATTGTACTAGATTATGGGTCTGATAAGGGAACAGTACAGCGGCACAGTGACCTCTGTTGATGTTGATGTGAATCCTTTCATGATACAGTGTCCAGTATCAACAGTCTTCATAGCCACATTGGCATTGTGGCTGTCACATGACAGGTTAATGTCAACCTGTGTCCCTAGGTCCCGGATTACTCCTTGCATACATAATGGTTTGACACCTATGTGGTACTTTGTGTGTACCTTGTCTGGTATTTGGTGGGACATTCATACTGTCCAGTGTCTTCGGATGTCTGGGTGGAGTTCTTGTGTGTGAGAGTGTGATCTGTCGCATGCTACAGACTGTACAGCAGTTTTGACTACAGTTATTTGCACATGGGTGGTGTCTGCTGCTTTGTGCATTGTCAGTTACCTGGCAATATGGGTGTCTGTGCTGCATATGGGTACTCCCCCTCCTTTGATGTCTTGGTGCTGGTGTTAGGGCCATAACACATGATTTGTGGTATAACCTAGCAGTGCTGGTGTGCTATCACTAGGCTTGCAGCAGGCTTCTGTCCATGGACAGACATCAATGTTCTCCATGATGGGAATTACCTC
Organism: Protopterus annectens; assembly: GCF_019279795.1. Lineage (NCBI taxonomy): Eukaryota > Metazoa > Chordata > Ceratodontiformes > Protopteridae > Protopterus > Protopterus annectens. The sequence goes on along the minus strand of NC_056740.1, from coordinate 321,570,796 downwards.
AGGGGCATGCATATTGCAGTTTACACATCTGGCATTGGTCAGCATTACCCTTATGTTTCCTACCACTTATGTTTTCTAGGGTGGTGGGTAGTCTTTTGGCCTTGCCTGCATGCGGCTCTATGGAGGCGGCAAAGGCCTTATCCAGTATCCAGACGCACACGGTAACAGCTGACAGCCATCCCTGTAACAGCAGCATGGCTTGTCATGCTTGACATCTCAAGCAGACACACATTAGACCCTCTTGGACTGACAGCTGTAACTGTGCCAGCTGTTAAACATGAACATTCTGTGTTTGTACTGTGGCATCATTCTTGGTGAGGGTTGGATGCTGCACACAGCCAGTGTCATTCCACCCTGGGGTACATACTCGGAGGGACCATCCATGTCTCATTTGATGTTGACCAGTGAGGTAGATCTCAGGTAATTCACACCAGCATGGACATTGAGTGCATCATATTTCTGCTTGCTTTGGGGTGACCTGCGTACTTGTGTTGTGTGGCATTTTGTGGCAGCCTACAAGCAGCTTACTCTACCCTTTCCCTTGTTCAGTCTGGTGAGTGGGACAGCTGTGTGTCTGCCTATACAGACACCTATTACAACTGTATCAGGCATGTTGTTTCTCCTTCGGGCCTGTGACTGTTTGGCACACCAGCTTTGCGTACTATTCATTGCATGTGCTATGTTTGAAGGTTGTGGTTGCTTGTGATCTACTTTGGAGGCTTCTGTTGGTGTGGTGTGTTTGTAATTAAGGCCTCCGGGAATATTTGTCTGTGTTTATGTGTTTGGTTTACAGTTGTGGTAGGTCTATGTGGGACTGGGTTTGTGGTGTATGTGGTTACCTTCTCCTCCTGACTAGTGTTGACAGTACTGAGTTGTTGGAGCTCAACCTCTGGTTTGGATACATGGATGCATCTATCACATATGTTTGTATTTATTGGGGGGTGTTGTGATTGTCTGTGTACTTGGTACTGGTGTCACATTGCCTCTGGATTCACAGATTATACTTGTTGTGGCTGGACTTCGTGTATTGTATGTGTGGACATATGTTGTTGCCATACTACTGGTCAGTGATTACTACCCTTTTATGTTTGCTCTATCATGTGGTAACTTCCTCATTCTCTTGCATGGTTTGATAATGGCTGGAGGCCAGCATGCCAGATGCCTGCGTGTATGGCATTGTTTGTTGTTGTTATTTGTGATTGCATACTCCAAGCATTCCTGGCTGTGTTCATGGAATGCCTGTATAACATGTTCTGTGTTGAGTCCCATATTCTGCACTTGCACAGGGCCTTTTGTTGATTCAACGTCGGTTTTGAGGGCTGCAACCTATACTTTACACATGTTTTTCACTGTGGTATTCTGGCCAAGGGCTGGGGTCAGGGTGTGTATATCCAGTGTGATTACTCTATGGTCTGGTCTTATCAGTGAGAGGTACACTTTTCATTTTGCCATCCAGTACACATGTTGCTGATTATCACATCCAGTATGCTTACTCCCTTTTTTGTTTGGAGTTTAGGGACCCCCTTTTGTTCCTTTTTT